>NC_057799.1:323441832-323584444 GCF_018294505.1 Triticum aestivum
GACGAGGTACTGCCTCGCCTCGTTTTTGCCGGTTTTCGTTTAAAAAAACCTTTGATCGGTTTTTTTTCGGTTTTATTATTTTGCGAGCGTTCACCGAACCATTCGTTTTAACGAACGCGTTCGTCGGTTTTTCTCTGTTAACGAACGTCCGTTCTTTAACCGTTCGTCCGTTTTTCTTTTTCGTCGGATTTTTCCGCTATTTTTCTCAGATTCGATTTCTGATCGAATCTTCGTTTCTGTTTAACTTTTCGCTCGTTTATCAGAATCAGGCGATTCAAGCGCCTAGAGTTTCGTCTCAAAATTCTCTTTCCGTTTAACCTACTCAAACAAGTTTTTGCTACTGTAAAATTTGACCTAGATCCAGATTAGTAAACGAAGTTTCTTTCTTTAACAGTTTGACTTTCGTTGCTTCTTTTGAGTTGGTTCTTTTTGCAAACCGGAGTTCTTAAGTTGAACTTTCTGGTTGGATCTTTCATTCGAGTTTTACCTGTGCATTAGATGAGTACTGATTGTATGCTTGTTTGTTTGCGATAGAGTACCCGGAGTGTGCCGCTTGTTACTTCGAATCGCTAGGTTTTGCGGATCATCAGCAAGGCAAGTAACACTTTGATCATACCTTCCATACCCAGTTTTTATTGCATTAGATCTATTCCTCAAACTCTTGCATGATTAGGATCTAATTAAATTGTGGGAATTGGGAAGTAGTTGAGGTAGTACCTATTACCTGTTTTATTTATCAAACCCTTGGGAGTTACTTCTACGTTTGCTATTATATTGCCATGCTATGCTCGTAGACGTGGATTGGGTTTGAGAGACTTCCATGACAGATGTGAGATTGTTAATTAACGGTTTACCTAATGTGGCAACTAAAACTCACATCTGGGTGGATTGAGGTACCTGGGTATTCCAGGATTGCCTGTTTTTCTTTGGACCGCCACCCAGGTTCAAAGGGATCATAAGATTATTCATGCTAGAAACTTCCGTGTGCAGCCGCAAGCTATTATGGGCTCTAGCATAGTTGACTAAGTTGTGTGAACTCTTACAGTGGTAGACTAGCAGATGTAAGGGAAAGTAGGTGTAACGGTCTACCCATACGTAAGGTGCAAACACTTCTAAAAGACTGTGTCTCGGTCATCCATTACTCAAACACCATGTAGTGCGAGTAATCCAACGGAGGCGATCGAGTCTTGTGGGGAAAAGTGTACAAACCTCTGCAGAGTGTACAAACTAATCATGGTTAGCCGTGTCCCCGGTTATGGACAACTTGAGTATCTAGTACTTGGATCATCATGTGAATCTCATCACTATGTTACTTCTAATTAATTTTGTTGGGTTATTGATGACATTTAATTGGGATTGAGATGCTGTCAACCATCACAATGTTTCACAACCACCATGATAGTTAAATAAAATTTATTCCTTCGAAGTAGGATAAAATTGGCTTTTTCGCAAATTGTAACCATAGAGCTTTCCACCAGCCATATATGCATGTAGTATAGCATTATTTTGTTCATTATTCTCTATGTGTTACATTGCCAGCATATTCTATGTGCTGACCCGTTTTCGGGCTGCAACGTTTCATGTTGCAGACTTTTCAGACGACGAGTAAGGTGCCTTAAGTCGTGGTCTTATACTCAGTGATGCCGCTGGAGTTGATGGACTCACTTATCTTCCAAGTCTTCCGCTGTTATCGTTATTAGATGGCCTTAAGCCATATTTATCATACTTAATCTCTTCGGGGATATTCGATGTAATAAGTGTGTGATTGCTACTCTGTTATAAATCCTCCATTTGTACTGTGCGTGTCAGCATTACTGATCCAGGGATGACACTGGTGCACAGAAGCACAGACCATTTGAGGTCTGGTCGCTACAAAGTTGGTATCAGAGCACACGCTGACTGTAGGACACGACCACTAATCTTAAGCCCTAGAAAGCTTCTCTCTTCTCATTTATGACTCCTCTCCACTTTCTACTCTTTTAGGAATGGCAGATGCAAGGAGCAAGTTCATGCAACCCGATGAAGACACGCCGTTCGGACGACACTTGAAGGAAGTCACTAGTACCTGAACATAGGAATACCAAGCATCACCGGAACCTACAACACCACATTACCTGAAGAGGAGAGCTGGAAGATTCAAGTTCACATTCCAGGAAGGACGTTTGTGCCAGTTACTGAACCCATAAGATTGGTTTTCGAAGCACCAACCTGGAGTTTAGGGAAGAGCATGGCCGCACACATCGCCATGGGACGCATTGGAGAAGTCTATCACCAGGAGCTTAAGGATACAATTTATCAGATTTGTGGACGCCGAGACGCGCAATGGGAGATGATCAGAACCAAGAAGGATGGATCAATTGCAGCTTTCATCCAGGAGCAGAACCAACATATTCGTCGCCAGGAGAACCAGATGTGCACGGACAAGGAAGAACTGAAGAAGGCATTAACCAAGATCAAGGAGCTCCAAGAAGAACTCAAGGCTACACGCGAGGATTATATGGAGGAAATCGTCGCACTAGTAGGGAAGAATGACGACCTGGAGAAGAAGATTAGAGTATTCATGGGAAATCCAGTGCCAAAAGCAAAGGATGACGAATCCACTTGTCCGGATAACTACATCATCATCGACGACACCGACTCGGAACCAAGCGAAGATGATTTTGTTGACGAAGCTGGAGCAGACATCATGGAGTCTTCAACGGATTAGAATTTTTATTAGACCACCATATCAGTAGTAGTTTTCCCCCATTTAATAGTATAGTTCAAGCACTTTGTAACGCTAGTTAGATCGATTGTTTTGCCTTGTTTGAATTGATTGAGTGATATTGATTGACTTCGTCTCATGAGCATATGGGTAGTGTTTTCTCTCTAGACCTCATTCTATTCTTAACTCTCATCTTTTCTAACCTATCAGATGCCTCCGAGACGCGACACCGGATTTGTTTTCCCACCAGAGATCACCCAGTTGATTCAGCAACAGAATGCCCTGATGCAAGTGTTAGTGCAGAACCAAGGCAACAACAACAACAACCCACCGCCACCACCACCTGTTGATCACTTAGCCCGTTTCTTAAGGCTAAACCCACCGGTGTTTTCCAGTAGCACCGAGCCGATTGTTGCAGATGATTGGCTCCGCAAAGTTGGAAGGGATTTGACCACTGCAGGATGCACAGATGCGGAAAGAGTGCGTTTTGCCGCACATCAGCTTGATGGACCCCCAGCATCATGGTGGGAGAATTATACAGCCACGCACCCTATTGACACTGTCACGTGGGACCAGTTTCAGCAAGCTTTCCGTACAGCTCATGTTTCAGCAGGAGCTATGGCTATGAAGAAGCGTGAGTTTCGCAACCTACGCCAAGGAGGACGCACCGTAGGCCAGTATGTGGAGGATTTCAGTAAGTTAGCACGTTATGCACCAGATGACGTTGCTACAGATGCAGCCAAGCAGGAGAAGTTTTTGGAAGGACTGAATGATGAGCTGAGTATGCAGTTGATGGTAGCAACCTTCAACAACTACCAGGAGCTGGTAGATAGAGCTCTCATGATAGAAGGGAAGCAACAACACATTGAAAACCGTAAGAGGAAGTATGGACAAGGGAAGTACAATTCTGGAGCTCAGTAGAAGCCTCGATTTTCCCCGAAGCCGGGAGGACAGTTTCAGCATACCCATGGAGGAGGTAGTTCGCACAACCATAATAGCTCTAAAAATGGTAATGGGAATGGAGGAAGCAACGGACAGAACCGCACCAACCCATCTACCCCAACCAAGAGGGATCTGAGCCAAGTCACTTGCTTTAAGTGTCAGAAGAATGGACATTATGCCAATGAATGTCCTGAAGCCCAAAATGGAAATGGCAATGGTAGCTCTGAGAAGAAGCCGAACCCGTTCAACAAAGGACATGTGAACCACGTGAGCGTGGAGGAGGTTGAAGCTCAGCCTGATGCAGTAATAGGTAAGTTTTTGGTTAAGTCATTTACTGCAACCGTTCTTTTCGATACTGGTGCATCGCATTCATACATATCAAGGGGATTTGTGAATAAGTTTAAGCTGTCCACCAAAGTTCTCAGAACCCCTATGTTAGTAACCTCGCCAGGAGCAGAGTATATGGCAACCCAAGGATGTTTTCAGATACCATTGGCCATTGGTAGGCATGTTTTCCCCTCAGACCTCATAGTTTTGGAGTCGCAAGGTTTGGATGTGATTTTGGGAATGGATTGGCTATCGTTGTATGGAGGAAACATCGATTGTGCCAGCAAGACGATTTTGCTTACCACCCCGGAAGGAAAAAGGATCAAGTATGTATCCCGGCATATGCCGAAGAGGACTCAAGTAAATTCCTTATCAGGAGTTGTACAGGAGGAAGTACCAGTGGTGAAGGATTATCCGGATGTATTTCCAGAAGAGTTGCCAGGCATGCCACCAGATAGAGACATTGAGTTCTTGATTGAACTTTTGCCAGGCACAGGGCCAATATCTAAGAGACCGTACAGGATGCCCGCAAAGGATTTGGAGGAAATTAAGAAGCAGATCAAGGAGTTACTGGATAAAGGCTATATTCGCCCAAGTTCGTCACCTTGGGGATCACCAGTACTTCTAGTGGAGAAGAAAGATGGATCGCTGAGGATGGTTGTTGATTACCGTGGATTGAATGAAGTAACCATCAAAAACAAGTACCCACTGCCGATGATCAATGATTTGTTTGACCGCCTACAAGGAGCTAAAGTATTTTCCAAGATCGATCTACGATCAGGATACCATCAGTTAAAGATTCGAGAGCAGGATATACCCAAGACGGCATTTACCACCAGATATGGATTATATGAGTATACCGTTATGTCATTTGGTCTGACTAACGCACCTGCCTATTTCATGAACCTGATGAACAAAGTGTTTATGGAGTTTTTGGATAAGTTCGTCGTGGTGTTCATTGATGATATTTTAATCTTTTCCAAGGATGAGGAAGAGCATGAGGAGCATTTACGATTGGTACTTGAGAAGCTCAGAGAACATCAGTTATATGCCAAGTTCAGCAAATGTGAATTTTGGCTGAAGGAAGTTGGATTCCTTGGACATGTTATTTCTGGAGAACGAATAGCAGTGGACCCTGCCAAGGTTGATACAGTGACAAGTTGGGAATCACCCACGACAGTTGGAGAAATCCGGAGTTTTCTTGGACTTGCAGGATACTACCGGAGATTCATCGAGAATTTCTCGAAGATTGCTAAGCCCATGACTGAGCTATTGAAGAAGGACACCAAATTCAATTGGACTGAGGAATGTGAAGCTAGTTTCCAAGAGTTGAAGAAACGATTGGTTACATCACCAGTGTTGATTCTGCCAGATCAACGCAAGGATTATGAAGTTTATTGCGACGCTTCTCGTCGAGGACTTGGAGCAGTGCTTATGCAGGAAGGAAGAGTTGTGTCATATGCTTCACGACAACTTAAACCCCATGAGAAGAATTATGCTACGCATGATTTGGAATTAGCAGCCGTGGTGCATGCATTGAAGACATGGAGACATTTTCTCATCGGAAACCATTGTGAGGTGTACACGGATCACAAGAGTTTGAAGTATATTTTCACGCAGAAGGAGTTAAATCTCAGACAGAGGAGATGGTTGGAGCTCATTAAAGATTATGATATGAGATTGCATTATCACCCTGGAAAGGCTAACGTAGTAGCAGACGCGTTGAGCCGCAAGAGTCATGTCAACACCCTCATGACAGGAGAGTTACCTCAGGAGTTAGCCGAGGACCTTCGCGAGCTATGTTTGGAGATAGTCCCAAGAGGCTATTTAGCGACATTGGAGATTCAGTCTACCTTGATGGAAAGGATCAGAGAAGCTCAGAAGACAGACAAGGAGATTGAAGAGATAAAGGAGAAGATGAGCAAAGGAAAAGCCAAGGGATTTCGTGAGGATGAGCACGATACCTTATGGTTTGAGGACCGCGTATATGTACCAAATGATCCGGAGATCAGGAAGTTGATTTTGCAAGAAGCCCATGATTCACCGTACTCGATTCACCCAGGGAATACCAAGATGTATTTGGATTTGAAGAATACTTTCTGGTGGACCGGAATGAAGAAGGATATTGCAGAATATGTAGCAGTTTGTGATGTGTGTCAGAGAGTGAAGGCAGAACATCAGAAGCCAGCGGGATTGCTACAACCATTGCCGATACCCGAATGGAAGTGGGATAAAATAGGCATGGATTTTATCACGGGATTACCCAGGACTCGTTCAGGCTATGACTCAATATGGGTTGTAGTCGACCGTTTGACGAAAGTGGCTCATTTCATTCCAGTAAAGACCACTTACACCAGTGCTAAGTTGGCAAAGATATACATGACCAGGATTGTATGTTTGCATGGAGTTCCGAGGACCATTGTATCAGACAGAGGAACCCAATTTACCTCGAAGTTTTGGAAGCAATTACATGAAACATTGGGAACCAGGCTGGAATTTAGTACAGCTTTTCACCCACAGACAGATGGACAGACCGAGAGAGTCAACCAGATTTTGGAGGACATGTTGAGAGCTTGTGCCCTAGATTATGGATCTAGTTGGGACGACAACTTGCCATATGCGGAGTTTTCTTATAACAACAGCTATTAGACCAGTTTGAAGATGGCCCCTTTCGAAGCTTTGTACGGAAGGAGGTGTAGAACGCCGTTGTTATGGGACGAAGTTGGAGACCGTCAGTTGTTTGGACCAGATTTGATTAAGGAGTCTGAACAGAAAGTGAGGTTGATTCGCGATAGGCTCAAGGTAGCCCAGTCCAGGCAGAAGAGTTATGCTGATTCTAAACGAAAAGAGACAATTCACGAAGTCGGAGACAGGGTGTATCTTTGAGTATCACCACTTCGAGGAGTGAAGCGCTTTGGAGTTAAGGGAAAGTTAGCGCCCCATTTTATCGGACCATACAGAGTTGTGGAACGTATGGGAGAGGTTGCCTACAAGCTGGAATTGCCCGAAGGATTGTCTGGAGTTCATGATGTATTTCACGTTTCCCAGTTGAAGAAGTGCCACGCAGAGATGGCTGAGATACCACTGAGAGATACTGTGCCACTGGAAGCGATTCAGCTGGAAAGTGATTTGACCTATGAGGAGAAACCAGTTAAGATTCTTGAGTATGCCAGCCGAGTTACACGCAGCAAGGTTATCAAGTTTTGCAAAGTCCAGTGGAGTCACCACACGGAGGATGAAGCCACCTGGGAGCGAGAGGAAGATCTACGGAAGGACCACTCCCACCTGTTTTCTAGCCAACCCGAATCTCGAGGGCGAGATTCATCTTAAGGGGGGTAGGTTTGTAACATCCCAAATTTTCAATTTGGAATGTTATACATAGATCATCATTGCATATCATATTTTATTGCATTTTGACAAATCCTCGATAAATCCTAAGCAACTCAAGGACCCTCGGAGAGAGTTGGGGATTTTCTTAAATTTTCATATTTGATTTTCATCAAATGATAAGACGAGGATTTTGGTTTTAATTATTTTCTCTCCGGAAAAATATTTCACTTTTAAAAATAAATGAGAGGAGAAAATATGACTTCTCCAAAGCAATTGAAATACTGGAGGAAAATGTTAAAATCATTTATTGGAATTTATTTGCAATTTTTATTGCATTAAAAATATTGCATGTTTTCAAAATATTTATTTTGTGTTAAAAAAATGTTCACCCTATTCTAGATTTTAAAACTAGACGGGGAAAATTTATTTTATATTTTTTTGACTTTTATTTATTTTTCTACGAATTATTTTCCGCGGAATGTTTTAAAAAAAAACGCGCACGCCCGCCGGGCCGAGCCCAGCCGCGCCAGGCCGCCGGCCCACCCCGCGCCCCTCTCCTTCCCCAGCACGCCGCCGCGCCGCCGTGTCCGCCATGGACATGGGAGCCGCCTCCCGCTCGGCTTGCCCCTCCCCCAAGCCACCGGAGCACCGCCCCCCTTTATATACCCCCTCTCTCCTCTCACCCCACCCCCCCGCCGCCGCCGCACGCCGGAGCCGCCGCCGGAGCCCCCCCCCCGAGCCCCAAGCCCCGCCGCCTTCGCCGCCCCTCCACCGGAGCACGGGAGCCCCGCCGGAGCTTTGCCCCGATGAGGTACTGCCTCGCCTCGTTTTTGCCGGTTTTCGTTTTAAAAAAACCCTAGATCGGTTTTGTTTTCGGTTTTATTATTTTGCGAGCGTTCATCGAACCGTTCGTTTTAACGAACGCGTTCGTCGGTTTTTCTCTGTTAACGAACGTCCGTTCTTTAACCGTTCGTCCGTTTTTCTTTTTCGTCGGATTTTTCCGCTATTTTCTCAGATTCGATTTCTGATCGAATCTTCGTTTCTGTTTAACTTTTCGCTCGTTTATCGGAATCAGGCGATTCAAGCGCCTAGAGTTTCGTCTCGAAATATTCTTTCCGTTTAACCTACTCAAACAAGTTTTTGCTACTGTAAAATTTGACCTAGATCCAGATTAGTAAACGAAGTTTCTTTCTTTAACAGTTTGACTTTCGTTGCTTCTTTCAAGTTGGTTCTTTTTGCAAACCGGAGTTCTTAAGTTGAACTTTCTAGTTGGATCTTTCATTCGAGTTTTACCTGTGCATTAGATGAGTACTGATTGTATGCTTGTTTGTTTGCGATAGAGTACCCGGAGTGTGCCGCTTGTTACTTCGAATCGCTAGGTTTTGCGGATCATCAGCAAGGCAAGTAACACTTTGATCATACCTTCCATACCCAGTTTTTATTGCATTAGATCTATTCCTCAAACTCTTGCATGATTAGGATCTAATTAAATTGTGGGAATTGGGAAGTAGTTGAGGTAGTACCTATTACCTGTTTTATTTATCAAACCCTTGGGAGTTACTTCTACGTTTGCTATTATATTGCCATGCTATGCTCGTAGACGTGGATTGGGTTTGAGAGACTTCCATGACAGATGTGAGATTGTTAATTAACGGTTTACCTAAGGTGGCAACTAAAACTCACATCTGGGTGGATTGAGGTACCTGGGTATTCCAGGATTGCCTTTTTTTCTTTGGACCGCCACCCAGGTTCAAAGGGATCATAAGATTATTCATGCTAGAAACTTCCGTGTGCAGCCGCAAGCTATTATGGGCTCTAGCATAGTTGACTAAGTTGTGTGAACTCTTACAGTGGTAGACTAGCAGATGTAGGGGAAAGTAGGTGTAACGGTCTACCCATACGTAAGGTGCAAACACTTCTGAAAGACTGTGTCTCGGTCATCCGTTACTCAAACACCATATAGTGCGAGTAATCCAACGGAGGCGATCGAGTCTTGTGGGGAAAAGTGCACAAACCTCTGCAGAGTTTACAAACTAATCATGGTTAGCCGTGTCCCCGGTTATGGACAACTTGAGTATCTAGTACTTGGATCATCATGTGAATCTCATCACTATGTTACTTCTAATTAATTTTGTTGGGTTATTGATGACATTTAATTGGGATTGAGATGCTGTCAACCATCTCAATGTTTCACAACCACCATGATAGTTAAATAAAATTTATTCCTTTGAAGTAGGATAAAATTGGCTTTTTCGCAAATTGTAACCATAGAGCTTTCCACCAGCCATATATGCATGTAGTATAGCATTATTTTGTTCATTATTCTCTATGTGTTACATTGCCAGCATATTCTATGTGCTGACCCGTTTTCGGGCTGCAACGTTTCATGTTGCAGACTTTTCAGACGATGAGTAAGGTGCCTTAGGTCGTGGTCTTATACTCAGTGATGCTGCTGGAGTTGATGGACTCACTTATCTTCCAAGTCTTCCGCTGTTATCGTTATTAGATGGCCTTAAGCCATATTTATCATACTTAATCTCTTCGGGGATATTCGATGTAATAAGTGTGTGATTGCTACTCTGTTATAAATCCTCCATTTGTACTGTGCGTGTCAGCATTACTGATCCAGGGATGACACTGGTGCCCAGAAGCACAGACCATTTGAGGTCTGGTCGCTACACAGCATCAACGCGCGGGTCGACTTCGAGCAAGCCTTCGTGCGCAACTTCACCGGCACCTACAAGCGACCCGGCCGCCCAGTCAGCTCGCCATGTGTGTGCAGGGGCCGGCGGAAACTGGCCGCGAGTACCTCACACGCTGGACCGAACTCCGGAATAGCTGCGAGGGCGTCCATGAAGTCCAGGCGATCGAGTACTTCGTCAACGGGTGTTGAGACGGCACCCTCCTCAAGCACAAGCTCTTGCGCTCTGAGCCGGCCACCATGGTCGCGCGCATGGTGACGGCGGACAAGTACGCCAACGCTGACTCCGCCATGAAGATCCAGGTGGCACTGGATGAAGCCAGCAAAGCAAAGCCGGTGCCCCCTCCGATGCCGGCCGGCTAAGGAAGCCGGCAGCAGCACAACCAGCAGAACAACAAGCGCAAGGCCGATCAACCGGCCCAGCGATACGACAACCGGCTCATCGCGGCCGCCGAGCAGGCGCCCACGACCGACCCGGCCGCCAAATGCCGGCAAACCGGCAAGACGTCGTGGCAGCCCACCATGAGCTTCGAAGAGATGCTCGACGCTCCCTGCAAGCACCACAGCGGCGCGAGGCCGTCCACGCACACACTTCGGCAGTGCGCCATCACCAAGCGCATCGCAAGGGGCGACATCCCACCGCCTTCGGCCCCGGCTCCGGGAGCGGCGCAGCCGCCTCCGCCTCCACCGGTCGGTGACGCAATGCGCGACGACCCATACCTGGCCCAGAACGCGACCTACGTCGTCTTCACCAACCTCGGCGATGACAAGCGCAGCGAGCGCCTCCTTCGGCAGGAGGTGAACACCGTCATCCCAGCCAAGACGGAATACATGCATTGGTCGGAACGCCTAGTCACCTGGACCCGGGAGGACCACCCGGCCGTCATGCCGAACCCGGGTGGTTACGCCCTCGTCCTCGACTCCACCATCATCGTGCCCCGGCGCACGTGCAAATTCTACCGGGTTCTCGTCGACGGCGGCAGCAGCATCAACATCTTGTACCATGTCACCATGACCAAGCTCGGCCTCGAGGCCAAGGACCTGGAGCCAACCCGGATGATCTTCCACGGCATCGTTCCCAGCCTCTCCTGCTCCCCGATCAGCCGGATCCGGCTCGACGTCCTGTTCAGCGACAGCAACCACTTCCGACGCGAGCCGATCTGGTTTGAGGTGGTGGATCTGTCCAGCGCGTACCACGCGCTGGTGGGCCCGCCCGTGCTCGCCAAGTTCATGGCGGTCCCCCACTATGCCTACCTGAAGATGAAGCTGCCGGGTCCAAAGGGCCTCATCACCGTCGCCGGCGACTACTGCAAGTCCCTGGAGTGTGCCCGAGACAGCGCCAAACTAGCCGAGTCGCTGGTCATAGCCGAGGAGCGGCGCCAACTCGACCGGATCGTCGCCCTAGCCCAAGAGACGTCGGCCGCACAGATCCCGGCTGAGGAGTTGGCCGATGAGGCCGCGTTCAAGCCCTCCAAGGAGACCAAGAAGGTGAAGCTAAACCCCGAAGACCCCAGCTACAGCAAGTACGTTGTCGTGGGCACCCGCCTTGACAGCAAATAGGAAGGCGAGCTCGTCGACTTCCTCCGTGAGAATCGGCATATCTTTGCATGGACCCCAAAGGACATGTCGGGTATCCCAAGGAAGTACGCCGAGCACAAACTCCATGTTCCCAAGGATGCCAAGCATGTCCGTCAACCCCTACAACGTTTTTCCAAAGAGAAGAGAAGGACCATCGGTGAAGAGGTCGCCAAGCTTTTGGCAGCCGGCTTCATCAGGGAAGTGTTTCACCCCGAGTGGCTGGCCAACCCAGTCCTCGTCCTGAAGAAGAACAAGACCTGGCGCATGTGTATCGACTACACCAGCCTGAACAAGGCCTACCCCAAAGACCCGTTCGCCCTCCTGCGGATCGACCATGTCATCGACTCCACTGCCGGGTGTGAGCTCATGTCCTTCCTGGATGCTTACTCCGGCTATCACCAGATCAAGCTGGACCCAGCCGACGCCCTGAAGACGTCCTTCATCACGCCCTTTGGGGCGTATTTCTACATCACCATGATGTTCGGCTTGAAGAACACCGGTGCCGCTTTCCAGTGCTGCATGCAGAAATGCCTGCTGCCGCAACTCAGCCGCAACATCCACGTCTACGTGGACGACATCGTGGTGAAGACCAAGCAGCACCTCACGCTCCTCGACGACCTGAAGGAAACCTTCGCCAACCTATGCGAGTACAAGGTCAAGCTCAACCCGGAAAAATGCGTTTTCGGCGTCCCGGCCGGAAAGCTACTCGGCTTCCTCGTCTCGGAGCGCGGCATTGAGGCAAACCCGTAGAAGATCAAGGCCATCGAGCGCATGCGCAAGCCGGCTCGGCTGCACGATGTCCAGAAATTCACCGGCTGCTTGGCCTCGGTCAGCCGGTTCCTCAGCCGGCTGGGCGAGAGGGCCTTGCCCCTGTATCAGCTAATGAAGAAGACGATGCTGTTCGAATGGAACGACCAGGTAGACGAGGCTTTCCGGGATCTCAAGCGCATGCTCTCCACCGCACCAGTCCTGGCCTCACCGACCGAGAAGGAGCCGCTGTTGCTCTATATCGCCGCAACCTCGCAGTCTTTCAGCACAGTGATGGTGGTCGAGTGACTAGAGAAGGATAAGGTCCAAGCCATCCAACGTCCCGTCTACTACCTGAGCGAGGTGCTCTTTGCCTTGAAGCAGAACTACCCGCACTACCAGAAGATGTGTTACGGCGTGTACTTCACCGCCAAGAAACTAAAGCAGTACTTCCAAGAGCATGTCGTCACCATGGTCAGCACGGCTCCTCTCGGTGAAATCATCGGGTGCCGGGATGCCTCTGGCCGGGTCGCCAAGTGGGCGCTCGAGCTAGCCGGTCACACCATCCTCTACGAACCCCGCACCACGATCAAGTCCCAAGCTTTGGCTGACTTCCTCATCGACTGGACCAAGACCCAGTACCTGCCGCCGCCACCGGACTCGACGCACTGGCGCATGCACTTCGACGGCTCGAACATGCGACTCGGCCTAGGGGCCGGCATCGTGCTGTCCTCCCCCAAGGGCGACCGGCTCAAGTACGCACTGCAGATTCACTTCGCCGCCTCCAACAACGTCACCGAGTATGAAGCCCTTGTGCACGGCCTTCGGCTTGCCAAGGAACTCGGCATCCGGCGCATCCTGTGCTACGGCGACTCGGACATAGTGGTGCAGCAGTGCTCCGGCAAGGGGGATGCCCATGACTCCAACATGGCAAGCTACCGCTTCCTCGTCCAGAAGCTGTCCGGATTCTTCGTGGGCTGTGAGTTCCTCCATGTCCCGCGCGCAGAAAATGAGGCGGCCGGCACGCTCGCAAAGATCGCCTCGTCCCGGCAGTCCATTCCGTCCGGTGTCTCCGTCGAGCATCTGCACAAGCTATCCGTCAAGCCGTCTCCGGACTCCGAGTCCATCCACGTACCAGCCGACCCGGGCGCGCCCCAACCCGGCCCGGGGACTGCTCCACCCGGCCTGGGGACTGCCGAACCCGGCCCGGGGGCGGTTCAACCCGGCTCAGAGGCTGCCGCCCCAGAGCCCGAAATGGTGGCCGTCTTCGCCGTAGTAACGACGCCATCCTGGGCCCTGCCCATCTTGGAGTTCCTGGAGAATGGGGTCCTCCCCATGGACGAGACCGAAGATCGGCAAGTGCAGCGCCGAGCCTCCGCCTACAGCATCATAAACAACGAGCTCGCCAAGCGCAGCTGCACCGGCATATTCCAACGCTGCGTCGAGCAAGACAAGGGCATTGAGATCCTCCTCGACATACACCGGGGCGAGTGCAGGCACCACGCCGCCTCGCGATCCCTGGTGGCTAAGGCTTTCCACCATGCTTTCTACTGGCCCACGACCCTCGAAGACGTAGAGTCGCTCGTTCTCAAATGCGAAGGATGCCAGCGCTTCAGCTAGCGCAGCCATCAGCCGGCGTCGGCACTCTAGACCATCCCAATCGCCTGGACATTCGTGGTCTGGGGACTCGACATGGTGGGACCCTTCAAGACCGCTTGAGGCGGCATGACGCATTTGATGCTGGCGGTGGACAAGTACACCAAGTGGATCGAAGCGAGGCCGATCAAGAAGCTGGACGGGCCGACGGCCGTTCGATTCGTCAAGGACATCGCGGTACGCTACGGCATGTCGAACAACATCATTATGGACAATGGCACCAACTTCGCCAAGGGCGTGCTCGCGCAGTACTGCTCCGTCTCCAGCATCCACCTCGACCTGGCTTCCGTCGCGCATCCATAGTCCAACGGCCAGGTCGAGCGGGCTAACGGCCTCATCCTATCCGGCATCAAACCGTGACTCGTCGAGCCCCTTATCCGTTCACTCGGCAGTTGGCTTGATGAGTTGCCGGCCGTCCTCTGGAGTCTCCGCACCACGCCAAACAGGTCGACCGGGTTCACCCCATTCTTCCTAGTCTACGGAGCAGAAGCCATCATCCCGACCGACGTCGAGTTCGACTCACCGCGTGTAACGATGTACATGGAAGCCGAAGCCAAGGAAGCCCGTGAAGACGGCATCGACATAGTCGAAGAAGCACGTCTCCTAGCGCTCAGTCGCTCGGCCATCTACCAGCAAGGCCTGAGGCATTACCACAGCAAGAAGATCAAGCGCCTCGCTTTCCCAGAGGGAGACCTCGTCCTCCAGCTCGTCCAAGAGTAGACCGGCCAACACATGTTGTCCTCCCCATGGGAGGGACCCTTCATCGTTAGCAAGGCCTTGTACGACCGCAATGCGTACTACCTCATCGACGCCGGCAAGTCAAACAAGCGCAAGAGGGACACCGCCGGCGAAGAAACAACCCGGCCATGGAATGCAGAGCTCCTCCGCCCATTTTACAGTTAGCCGTGTGCACGTATGTAGCGCTGCCTTTTGTAATCATCTGAAAACTATGGGATCCCCGAACGAATCTTGGGAGCTGCCCTTTTACGACCAAGCCATTTGTGTCTCCTACATTTGTGCATTGCTTTCTTCTTAAAACAACCCGACCACCGGGTCGACTCGCTCGACCCGGGGGCTCGGGGGCTGGCCGGCTTAGCCGCCCGCCTTTTTTTCTTAGCGGCTCTTAACGCGTTGGATCGCCACGGCCTCTCGCTTCGCCTCAAGCCGCAGAACCGGCTTCGGCTGTCGGCTGGCAAGCATATGGGACCAAAAGCACCAGCGCGCCACGAGCACTAAGCCGAGAATCGCCGGGTCGCCCTACCCGGCCCCGCCACTTTAAGTTGCTGCACGACCGGCTGATCGCCAACCCGGCCCTGCCGGATTGCCGCTTGCCGGCCCAGTGGGTGTTTCGCTCACGCTCAACGTTTCGAAAGCCTAAATATCGCACGCTCCTCTCAAAGGCTGAACCCCTTGTCACGGAACGGAGCCTTGGTCGTCAGACTCGTGGGGGAGGAAACCAAAGGGGGGAAGTTGTGAAAGAACGGCTCCAGAGACGAAAAGCAAAAGCGCAGGCATCGACGAAGTTTTTTCTTACCGCCGGGTCGCTCAACCCGGCCGCGCCACTTTAAGTTGCTGCCCGACCGGCTGCTCGCCAACCCGGCCCCGCCGGATTGCCGCCAGCCGGCCCAGTGGGTGTTTCGCTCGCACTCAACATTGCGAAAGCCTAAGTACTGCACGCTCTTCTCAAAGGCCCAACCCCTTGTCACGGACCGGAGCCTCGGCCGTCAGACTCGCGGGGGAGAAGCCCAGGAGGGGAAAGCGCAGGAAAATGGCTCAAAAAAAAATAAAAGCAAAAGCGCAAACATCCACAAAGCTCATACATCTTAAATTAAGAAACAGGCCCAAGGCCAGAGTTCATTACACCGAGTCAACCCCCAGTGGGTGGGTGGACCTGCTACCTAACAGAATTTTTTACTAAGTTAAAAATCAGGCATTCCCGCCGCCGAATCGCGCAGCTCCCGGGTCCGCTGAGGTGCCGGTATCCTCCTCCCCGATTCCGCCATCCTCCGCCCGCTCCGGCTGGAACTTGTCATGGACGGCAAACCCGGCGATGTAGTTGGCCCGGGCTGCGATCCGTCCGGCCTCAGCCTGCAGCTGGCTCTCCGGGCCGGCTCGCTGGCCCATCAACGCATCCAGCGCCAGGTCCGGATACCAAGACACCACGAACCTGAGCGCCATCTCGGCACCGGCACGAGCAGCGAAAACCCGCCACTCATGAAGACGGTCTGGGCCTGCCACCAACCACCGCGCCAGCCGCGTGAAGCTGGTCGGCGCGACGGCACCCGGCCAGAGGGCCGCTGTCATCGCCGCGCCGGCCTCAGAGAGCCGCCCCATCTGCTCGCTCAAGACTCGCAGACGGGCCTCAGCGGCGGTCACAATCTCTGGGAAGGTCCAGGCCACCCGCGGGTCAGTCCCGGTGCCGACGATCCCTTGCGGGTCGCACTGAAAGCGGACCGCCTCCTCCACCAGCTGGCGCGTCTCCGGGAAGGCCCTTGCCGAGAAGAAAAGCAAGTGAGAAGAAAGTCACTAAGGAAGAAAAGCCGGAGTCCCAATCCGGCAACAACAAAACCAAAGGAAAGCACTTACTGGAGAAGGACTCTTCCAGGTGCTGCGCTTCGAGCAACGTACCGCGCCGCTCCCGGGCGATGGTGCGGTCACGCTCGTGGAGCATCTTCTCAAGATCAGCGACCTTGGCAAGGGCTGCCTGTCGGTGTCAAAACCGGTGGATCTCGGGTAGGGGGTCCCGAACTGTGCATCTAAGATCGATAGTAACAGGAGACGGGGGACACAATGTTTACCCAGGTTCGGGCCCTCTCTATGGAGGTAATACCCTACTTCCTGCTTGATTGATCTTGATTAATATGAGTATTACAAGAGTTGATCCACCACAAGATCGTAATGACTAAAACCCTAGAAGTCTAGCCTGTATGACTGCGATTATGATTGTTTTTTCTCTATGGACCTAACCCTCCAGTTTATATAGACACCAGAGGGATCTAGGGTTACATAAAGTCGGTTACAGAGAACGGAATCTTCATATTTTGCCGCCAAGCTTGCCTTCCACGCCAAGGACAGTCCCATCCGGACACGGGTAGAGTCTTTGGTCTTTGTATCTTCACAGCCCATCAGTCCGGCCCATGGCTAACAGGCCGGACGCCCGAGGACCCCTTAGTCCAGGACTCCCTCAGTAGCCCCTGAACCAAGCTTCAATGACGAGGTGTCCGGCGCGCAGATTGTCTTCGGCATTGCAAGGCGGGTTCCCCTTTTCCGAATACTCCAAATAGACTTCGGACACAACGAATGTATCCGGATCTGCAGAACAAGTACCACACACAACCGCAGAGAGTATAATATTTCACGAGTCCAATCCGCTGACAACTTTTTGTAATGTGACATCACGTCTGCCCGGTCATTATTTCGAACCGTTTTCGCCTGCCGTTCCACGTTTTGAGACGCGGTTTTCATTGGCACGTCTTGTCGAAGCAGAGATCGTGTCCCCTTATTATGGGATTCTCATCAATACGGGCGTGGGTAATCCAACCGTGCCGTTCGCACAGCCCTTGGGAACAGGCGAGTTTTAAGGCGAGTGGGGAGGCACTTGATATTCACTGCCTTTATAAGGAGATAAGGATTCCCCTTCTTCACCCACGCCTTCCCTCTCTCTGCCCTTCCATTCTCGAGCTCCAGCACCCAAGTCCTCATCTTTTTCGCCTCAAGAAAGCTCTCAACCATGTCCAAATCTGGAGGGCAAGGCAAGTGGATGGCCTCCTCCGTCAAGGAGAAGGACATCACTGAGCTTCGGGCGGCCGGGTATCTGGCGAAAGAAATCGCCCACCGTCTTCCGGCGAAGGGGCAAGTCGTCCCCACCCCGAAGCCCAATGAGAGGGTGGTGTTCATCCCTCATTTCGTCCGCGGGTTAGGGTTTCCTCTCCACCCTTTCGTCTGCGGACTTATGTTCTATTACGGGCTAATTTTTATCATCTAGCCCCGAACTCCTTCCTCAACATCTCGGCATTCATTGTCGTGTGCGAGGCCTTCCTCCGCATTCCTCCCCATTTCGGACTCTGGCTCAAGATCTTCAATGTGAAGCCGAAGGTGGTGGATGGCCAACACGCGGAGTGCGGAGGTGCCATGGTGAGCAAAATGCCCAATGTCACATGGCCCAAAGGTACCTTCGTGGAGACTGTCAAGGAGTGGCAGAAGGTGTGGTTCTACATCACAGAGCCTCGCGACGCCACCTGGGCTGTAGCTCCCGAGTTCAAATCCGGAGCTCCAATGCGGCTCACCTCCTGGATAGGGAATGGCCCAAATTGGTCTTCGTCGGACGAGCTGATAGCGCTGCAAACGTGCATCCAAAGCATGGTGGATAAAAACATCAAGCTCGTCCATGTGATACAGGTGATGCTAGTTTGTCGGATCCTTCCATGCCAGAGCCGAACATGCCTTTTATGGGAATTTGATCCTGAGAAGCACCAAACCTTGGAAAGGCTCTTCGGAACTACTCATGAAGATGTTTGGAAGTTGCTCTTTAAGGGCAGCGAGACGTCGCCGGACATAGACTCGGACCGCGGGCACGATCTTGCACATCCTGCTAGTGCGGTAAGTATTTTCTCGTCTCAAGGTGCGCCCTCTACTTGCTTGTTCAAGGAAGATATCTAAAACTTCACTATTTATTTTTTCAGGTATGGACAGAGAAAGCAGAGCCGATTTGGTGTCCGGCTCCGCTGCCCGAGGAACCAGTCATCCCACTCCTGGCGAAGATGCTGGTTCCGGTGCCCTACAAGGCGCCGGAGAAGAAGGCCAAGAAAAATGCCAAGGGGGCCAAAAGTGGCCCTCGCCGCAAGGGCGCTTCGGACGTGACGTCCGAAGACAAGACTCACTCCTCTACCGCCGAAGACGACGACGAGGAGGAGGAAGAAAGCAACTCTCCCCCTGATGGGGGAAGGGAGAAGAGGGCGGCCTCCACAAATCAGGAGGCGGAGGCGCCCAAGAGGGGGAAGGGCCCCCTCGCGGATAACTCTGCGTGGGACGTCTACAGCAGCCCAGAGCGACGCCCTCGAAGCAAGCCCCTGGTCGCATCGTATGTACTAAAAGCCCATATGCGTCCATGTATCCGGCCTCTCCTCTTCATGGTATAAACATGTTTAATTATGCTATTGCAGTCCGGCCCACAACAGCTCCCCGCGATCCTCATCAAGAGGTTCGCTGGATTCAAAGGCGATGGCTGGCGAGTCACCGCCGGCCGCTAACTCTCCCTAGGCGAAGGGTGATGACGAGGTACTATCCCAAAGGACCTTCCCAGGCCAGGGAGAGGTTTAGGAGGCCGTCAGGGTGGCGCCGGAGGGCGAAACCTCGGTCGCTGAACACCTGGGGGAGCAGGTCCCCGTGGAGACTGGCGTTGGGGGCCGTGTTTAGTTCGAACCCCAGCCGAACACGGTTCCGGAGACCCATACGGCTCCGAAATCCGGCGAGCAGCCTCCTTCAAGAGAAGGAGGTGTGCCTGTCCCGCCGGTGACCTCTGTCCAGCCAGAGGCACCGGATAATCTGCTGGTAGCGCTACAAGGCGCTTCCATTGTGGAGGAACACTGTATCCTTATGGGTACGGTGATTGAGAGGGTTCAGTCCGTCAAGAGCGGACTGACCGAAGCCTGCGGCAGCCTGTTGACAGGCTTTGAGGTAAGCAACGCAAAGGGAAAAGTCCTAGTATAGACAGTAGCCCCTGAGACACTGTCTGGTGTTCGGGAAGAAAAGCTGGACAGAGGATCAATTAATTTTCGCAGGAAACTAACTAAATATACCTTATGTGAACAAGTAGGCGTTGTTGCTGGCCGCATCCTCTCAAGCAGCGGAGGTCTCCGGACTAAAGCTGAGTCTGGAGCGAGCCGAAGAAGAGCTCGGCCTTGTAAAAAGGCAGCTGGAGGACAAGCGAGGTATGTTGTAACTAGCTGTTTATTCGAAAAAAATGAATGATGTGTATTGACCGTAGTGCCATGATATTTGTAGGAGCGGCGACCGAGGTCGAGGCCCTTAAAAAGGCCCTGGCCGAAGCCAAGGAGAAAGCTGCCAAGGAACAAGCCGCTCTTAAGAAGCACGAGGCCAGGCTTCATGAGGTCCAGCAAGAGCTCCAGGATGCCGTGAAAAAGTGCGAGACCTTGGAGCGCGATGTTTCGGCTCAAGAGACCGAACTCGCCAAGGCTCGCCAAAGCGCGGAAGAGTCCCGGGTTGAAGCCCAGGGTGCCCTCCAGGAGATCCAGTCGGCCAAGAAAATCATGGCGAGTAAGGCATTTAGTATGCAAAGCAAGCATGTGAAGAAGAAGTATTTCTTACTAACCCGGATTTGGAGTTCTCCAGGGGCGTTTGCGGATTTGCCGTGCGGTGTTTCTGACGCTGCGGGATTCTTCCGGGCCGAAGAAGGGAGCTCAACAGAGAAGCTGTTCTGGTCGCAATACCTTGCGCCAAAACATCCAGTGCCCTTTACCGATCAGCTAAAACAGCTGGTCGAGCTGCATAGGGTGGCCGAAGTGGCCATGAAGGATTTAATAATCCGGCTATGGCCTGCTGAAGCTATACCCAGCAGCTACTTCGGTCTCGTGAAGTGGCCGGTAGATGACTGCCCTCGGCTGGACATCGTCAAGCAGCCGGACTGCATCGAGGGTGCGCGCATGGCCTTCACCCGCGTCAAGATGTGGTGGGGGAAGATGGATGCCGTCAAGCTTGTGACCGAGGGGCCGCCTGAGGGCAAGGAGCACCGCACGCCCGAGCGGTATTTTGAAGACGTCCTGGAGGGGTCTCGCATTGTGGCGACGCAATGTGCGCAAGACATTATTTTTGAATGAATGCATTCATGTTGTCTCTGCCTTGTATGATGAAACAAAGTCGTTATGTAATATAATGTTTCTTTTAAAAAAATTACCTCATGTGCGGCCGTGTTGTATGAAATCTGAGAGTTGGCCAGTCGTCGGCTTCTGCCCCCATGTAGGTAGTACGGGGGTGTTCGGGATGGAATCTAAACACTCTTGATCCAATTGTTCGGTCCTTGAAGGAGGTGTTTAGCGCAACGAACCAGGCAATAAGACTATGCGGCTTGAACACCCTCACTTAGCCATAGGAGTTTGACAATAAAAATTTAGGCGCAACCCCTAGTATTCGAACTAGGATCCAGAAACACCTAATCGGGCAAGTACCAATCCCTCGCGTAATGCGGAAAAAATCTCTAAAGATTTGAGACCTCCGAAGAGCTGACTGGCTCTCGCCACATCATGACAGTCAGTTTTTGGCTTTCCCTACTGAGGTGCTCATCCGGGTAAACTAGGGCACAATCGCAGTATTTCTCCCTTTACTACCCTAGCCGATATAATGGAACGTAAGGTAGCAAGCACAGGAGCCGGGCAACCCAACTATTGACCAAAGACATGATTCAGAGCCAATGCATATAGTGCTAAATTCGGTGTGCTGAACTATACTGTAAAAAGTGTTCGAACTTTGTTGCCGTGTTGCGGGGCGCTATGAAGCCCCTGACAAATTGAAACGTACCAAAGTGTACGGGTGCTATTTGATAAAGTTATCAAAAAAGAAAATAAGAGAGGATAGTAAGCTAGAGCCGTAGAATTTGGGCCGCAAACTGTTTCCATTATAATTTGGTTAATACGTCGAAGCGCATTTGTACAAGTAGTGCAATAAGCAACAAGCTATTTAATATGCCACAACCACCAAGGGAGATCTGCGTGTGGGTCCTGAAAGTAGGTAAAGTGGTCAGTTTAAAGAGACCACCTGGAAATTCCCCTCTATGTCCATGCTTACTGCCATCTTGGTGTATTTATCCTTCGAAAGGACCTGCGATCAGGCCATCAGGGAAGGCCTGTGGAAAAGACACCTGAAAAGTGGAAAAAAGGAAACAGTGAAAGTATATGTGTCCGGGGGGCGGTCGAGCCGTATTGTGGATCACAAGCTAGTCATGCCTCCGTCTATGCCCATGGTATTTCCATTGCGTAGTTATGTACGCGCGGTACGAATGCCGCCACTTGATTGGGACTGGGATGGAGGCCGAATTGCTAATCGAGCTCTTGACGAGCCGAGTTGTCCTGCTGCATAATAGTATAGACTCTCTTGACAGTGTCCGGGAGCACGGCCGCCGAATTAAGGTTCTTCTTGAAAAGGCCGCTCTGTACTTCTGCTGCTAAGGCAGCGGTGTGCTCCTCGGTGCGGAGGGAGCGTTCCGTGTTTCCATTAACTATTATGACGTCACGTGGTCCGGGCATCTTGAGCTTGAGATAAGCATAGTGTGGCACCACGTTGAATCGAGCAAATGCGGTTCGTCCAAGCAGTGCGTGATTGCCGCTGCGAAAAGGGACGATATCGAAGATTAACTCTTCACTTTGGAAGTTGTCCAGAGATCCGAAGACAACCTCTAGTGTGATTGAGCCCGTACAGCGGGCCTCTACACCTGGTATGACTCCTTTAAAGGTAGTCTTTGTGGGCTTGATCCGTGATGGATTAATGCGCATTTTCCACACTGTATCGTGATAGAGCAGGTTGAGGCTGCTGCCGCCGTCCATTAGGACTTCCGTCAGGTGGAATACATCAATTATTGGGTCAAGGAACAGTGCGTCCGAACCGCCATGACGGATATTGGTCGGATGATCCCGACAATCGAAGGTAATCGGGCATGACGACCATGGATTAAATTTTGGGGCGACTGGCTCTATCACATAGACGACCCTGAGCGCGCGCTTGCGCTCCCTCTTGGGGATGTGGGTAGCGTATATCATGTTCACCATTTTGACCTGAGGGGGAAACTTCTTCTATCCCCCTGTGTTCAATGGTCGGGGTTCCTCGTCATCATCCTCGCTTTGCGATCCCTTCTCCTTGTTTTCAGCATTTAACTTGTCGGCCTGTTTAAAAACCCAACAATCTCTGTTGGTATGATTGGCTGGTTTGTGTGGGGTGCCATGGATCTGGCACGGACGGTCGAGTATGCGGTCCAAACTAGATGGTCCCGAATTGTCTCTTTATATGGCTTCTTCCACTGACCGGTCTTGGAGCCACTGAATCCGGCGTTGATTGTAGTGTCATCGGTGTTATCACCATTGCTTCGACGTTTGTGTCTGTTGCGTTGGAGCTTTCTGTTGCTATTTTTGATCTCGGAGGTGCCCACTTCGCTTGCCGTATTTTTGCTACGGGCTAGCCAACTATCCTCACCCGCACAAAAGCGGGTCATGAGTGCCGTGAGGGCTGCCATGGACTTCGGCTTTTCTTGGCCGAGGTGGCGGGCGAGCCATTCATCGCGGATGCTGTGATTGAAGGCCGCTAGGGCTTCGGCATCCGGACAGTCGACGATCTGGTTATTTTTAGTTAGGAACCTAGTCCAGAATTTCCTGGCTGACTGTCCGGGCTGTTGAACTATGTGACTTAAGTCATCGGCATCGGGTGGCCGGACATATGTACCTTGGAAGTTATCGCAAAGGAGTCTTCCAAATGCTCCCAACTGCCAATAGAGTTTTCAGGCAGACTATTTAACCAGTGCCGAGCTGGCCCTTTGAGTCTCAACAGGAGGTATTTGATGGCGTGGAGGTCATCTCCGCAGGCCATGTAGATATGGAGAAGAAAATCCTCGATCCACACCGCCGGATCAGTTGTTCCATCATATGATTCAATATTCACGGGTTTAAACCCTTTTGGGAATTCATGCTCCATTACTTCATCAGCGAAGCAAAGAGGGTGTGTGGCGCCTCTATATCGGGCCACATCGCGACGTAGCACCGATGGAGTCCGTCTGCCGTTTTCGGCCCGGGCGTGACTAGGCTTGTCACATCCTAATAGATACCCGTTGTCACGTGTCGGGGCACGTCCTCGCGATCCGTATATCGATCTAGTATGTCCTACTCTATTGTACAGTTCCTGCCGAAGGTCGTGTGTATAACCACGAGCTGTTTAATCTCTGCCTTTACGATGAGGTGGGGCGGGCTGGTGTTCGGCTTGAGTTGCCGCTTTATCCCGACCACGTGGTGGTCGGTCAGCCGCATTGCACGATGATGGTACTGGTTCCGGCGCCTCATCATCGAATTGAGGTAGCAATTGTGCTTCGAGTAGCTTTTGGCCGGGCGCTTGAGGCCGTATTCTTCGGCTGCTAGGACGTCAGTCCATCTATCGTTGAGCAAATCTTGGTCAGCTTGAAGCTGCTGATGCTTCTTTTTTAGGCTCCTTGCTGTGGCTATTAGCTGGCGCTTAAAGCGCTCCTGCTCGAGAGGTTCCTCAGGCACGATAAAATCCTTGTTGCCAAGGCTCACCTCATCCTCGGAGAGCGGAAGATAATTACTGTCATCTGAGTCGTTGTTTATGGCCTGTTCGTCCGGGCTAACTTGCCCATTTTCCCGTTCCTCCTGTTCGGAAGTTATCTCAATGGGGACTTCATTATCTTCAGCATCGTCTGGAGTATTGTTTTCTCCCGTGTCGGTATTGCTGTCTTTTCCACGACGTGACTTAGAGCGGCGCCACTGACGCCGGCGCTTTGGCTGTATCACAAGAGGTTCCTCCTCAACTGGATCTTGTTTGTCATCGTCGTTAGTTCTTTTAGGTGTATCCACCATGTACACATCGTAAGAAGAGGTGGTCGTCCAACGTCCGATAAATGGCGGGTTTTGGCCCTACTCCTCATCGGCATCGTCGTCCATACCGTCGATATCTTCGGAGCCGTAATCGAGCATGTCGGTTAAATCTTCGACAGTGACTATGAAGTGGGCGGTGGGTGGGAAGCGAAGTTCTCCGTCATCAGCCTCCAGTTCGAACCGGATATAATTCGGCTGTGAGCCCCCTACTAAGGATAGTGCTTTTAACGAGTTTAACACGTCGCCCAAAGGCGAGTGACGAAAAATGTCCGCGGAGTTGAATTCAACGATCGATGACTGATCGAGCTCGATGCGCGTGGACGCACATGGATCGGAACCTGTAGCCGGAAACGGGTCTGAGGCTCCGATGACAAAGATTCCACTCGAGGATGGGTCTGTGTGCGGCTCTAACGCTGTTGGGACTGCGGCATCCGTAGCGGGGTTGAGCTTCCCATCTTCGGATCGCACGATCTCCTCCGGATCTAAGGCCAGAGCAGCTACAGGTGCTATCTCCTGAGTATGGTCCGATGACAGATTTAAGTCATGTTCATTGTGGTGATGGGGAGCGGCTGCCGTGGTCTCTAATCCGTCGAAGATCAAGTCTCCGCGGATATCCGTGACATAGTTCAAGCTCCCGAATCTGACCTGATGGCCAGGAGCGTAGCTATCGATCTACTCCAGATGGACAAGCGAGTTGGCCCGCAGTGCGAAGCCGCCGAACATGAAGATCTGTCCAGGGAGGAAGACTTCTTCTTGGACAGCATTGTTGTGGATGATTGAAGGGGCCATCAAACCTTTTGAGGACAGCACAGTGGAACTCTCAATGAAAGCACCAATGTCGGTGTCAAAACCGGCAGATCTCAGGTAGGGGGTCCCGAACTGTGCGTCTAAGGTCGATGGTAACAGGAGACGGGGGACACAATGTTTACCCAGGTTCGGGCCCTCTCTATGGAGGTAATACCCTACTTCCTGCTTGATTGATCTTGATGAATATGAGTATTACAAGAGTTGATCTACCATGAGATCGTAATGGCTAAAACCCTAGAAGTCTAGACTGTATGACTGCGATTATGGTTGTTTTTTCTCTACGGACCTAACCCTCCGGTTTATATAGACACCGGAGGGATCTAGGGTTACATAAAGTCGGTTATAGAGAAGGGAATCTTCATATTTGGCCGCCAAGCTTGCCTTCCACGCCAAGGAGAGTCCCATCCGGACACTGGTAGAGTCTTCGGTCTTTGTATCTTCACAGCCCATCAGTCCGGCCCATGGCTAACAGGCCGGACACCCGAGGACCCCTTGTCCAGGACTCCCTCACCGCCTTCAGCTCGGCGTCCTTGTCCTCGGCTGCCTTCACGGCCTCCTCGCGGCGCCGGGTTTCCCCCTGCCGGCTCTCCTCCGCCGTGGCCACCAGCATCTTCAGGCGCTCTACCTCGGCCTGGAGTTGCCCCTTGTCGCCGGCCAGCTTGCCGAGTTGCTGGTCCGCCTCGGCAGGGGCCTGCTGTGCCTCCATGGCCTTGGAGGCCTCCGCCTTGAGGCGCTCCACCTCGACCTCGAGACGGCCCTTGTCGCTCGCCAGCTGCTCCTCCAGCTGGCTGGCTTCGTCGAGCGCCCGTCGGGCTCCCGTCGCCTCCGCCCTCGCCTGCTCCACCTTCGCTCCAAGCCGACCGGCGTCAGAAACAAGCCGGTCGTAGTGGAAGCCGGCCCGGATCAGCCGGGTCCTCCAAGACAGCACCTCGGCTGTAGAAGAGAGACTCAGAAACAAAGTACCACTTTAAAGATTCGACCCAACTACTACGCAGTTTGCCCGAATCTCGGGGGCTATACCCAGTGGGTGCGCTAGCGCGCCCCCACTAAAAAGAGCATGCAAGAAAAGTACCTGCCGCGGAGCTCCTCCTCTTTGGTGGCGAGCCTTTCCTTGAGACGCTGGTGCATCTCAAGGAACCGGTTGAAGACGCTGACCCGGTAGAAGTCCAGTTGCTGCAGAGAGCAGCGGTCAATACAAGACAGCAAGATAAGATTCGACCCAACTAGTACGCAGTTGGCCCGAATCTCGGGGGCTACACCCAGTGGGTGCGCTGGCGCGCCCCCACAAAGAAAAAAGTTGAATGCAACGGGAAACTTACAAACACGGCGCGCTCCAGATCCTGCGTCACCTCCACCTCGGCATGGGCGAAGGCCTGGATCCGATCCGTCCGCCCTCGCAGGCGCCGGGTCACGGCGGCCATCGCCGCCTCCTCCTGGGTCATGGGCCCGAAGAAGACCTCGTTGGTCCCGCTCCGTGATGCTTCCGACCTGGCGACCCCCGGGCCAGGGCACCAGGGCGTGCCCCCGCTGGTCGCCTCCCCTGAGGCCGGCGCCTTCTCCAACGCCCTCTCCGGCTCCGGCGCCGGCCCGATGGCCGGACTGGCTTGCGGCTCCACCACCGGCGGCGCCTCGCTCGTCGGCGTCCGAACCACCTACTCCGGCGCCATCCGCGAGGCCTCCCCCGAGACGGCGTCGCCGCCGCCTCCGTCGATCCCCGCCCGCTCGACCACGTCGGTCCACGGCGGGGTGTCTTCACCAACGACCACGACCTCCCGGTTGAGGTCCATCACATCCGCATAGCCGCCTCGGCCGTGCTTCCCCTCCAGCGACAGCATGAAGACCATCGCCGCCACCACCGTCCCCGCCAGCATCTCCGGCCACACCGGCTCCTCGCCGGCTCACGCCCACATCGCCGCGGCGCTAACACAAGCCTGGGTCGACGCCGCCTCCAGCTCCGCCTCGGCCCGGTCCCGGTCCCGCCAGGCCAGGCCTTCGGCATCAGCCAGATCCAAACCAATGTCCCAATCCATCCGGTCCTGCTCCTCCTCGTCCTGGTCGACGGTGCCGGACCAGCTCCTCCGGAACGCGGCACCCTCGACGGACGCCGCATCCGCCGCCGCCAGCGCCAGCGAGATCGGCGACCTGAAACACAAGACAGACTATATACAGGCCAAGCAGAGCCGCTCGGCGACTCGGTTCAAGCCAAAAAGAAACTCACCCCGGCACCACCGGAACGGCGGGCCTCGCCGCTCTCTCCTGCGGTGCGGCACGCCTCCTCTTGGCGAGTGGCTTCGCCACCCCGGCCGGGTCCGCCGCGCGCTTCACGATCGTAGCTCGCGACACGATGTTGTCCTTCCTGTGCGGCTGCCTCGCCGCCGGCACCCCCCGAGACGACCCGGCTCCTGCCTCGCCGCCACCTCCTCCACCCAGCGCCGCTACACCAACAGCTCACGTCAGCACCCCCAATGCCGTAACCCGACCGACAACTCAAGAAGAAAACCCTAGACTTACCGGCTTGGCGCACTACGCCCGCGTCAGCGGTCGCCTCCTCCTCCCCGCCGTGGGCCTTGGGCTCCTTCGAGGTGACGCGCACCACCTGCGCCCGCTCCCGGTCGTAAGGATGCCGGATGGAGTTCAGAAGCACCTCCCGCGTCGCGTCGGGGCGGATAAGAAGATAAGCAACGGTGAAATATGGAGACCAAGGACTCACCAATGGTGCCGGGTTCACATGGCTGTACGGGGCCTTCCTGAACTCCCAGTCACCCCACAGGTTGGCCTTGGAGATGTCGTCGACCCGGCGCGCAACCTGCTCCACTGCCAGCTGCGTGTTCGCCATGCGGTTGGGGTCCTGGAGGCCGGTCATCTGGCCGATGAGGTGGCTGTGCTGCTGCTGCGGAAGCACTCGCCGGACGATGAAGGCGGTGATGAGGTCGGTGCCGGTGAGCCCCTCCCGCTCCTTCATCATCGACACCCGCTCGCACAGGTCGAGCACCTCCTGCGACGGATACTTGGGGTAGTACCCCCAGTTCCGCTTCTCCCTCGGCGGCGAGTTGACGAAGGGCGGCAAGTTGATGCGGTCCGCGCTGAGGTTGCGGACGTAGAAGAAGGAATTCTGCCACTTCTTGGCAGAATCCTCCAGCGGCATCTTCGGGCAGTCAGCTGTAACACCCCGAGACCGACGCTCCAAACGCCTTCCATGTTTTGTGTGTCAGCTGTGTTATTTATTTGTTTGTTGCATTCATCATGTCATCATTTGCATTGCATCGGCACTCTGTTGCCGTCATGTCTTCATAAAACTTGCATCCGCTCGTAGTTGCCGCGTCTCCCCTTGCTTTTGTTGATCGTTCCGAGACCAACCTTGTTCTTCGTTTTCCCTCTTGCCTAAACCGGAGTCTCTCCGTACAGTGCTCAGACCGCCTCGCGTGCGCGTCCGAAACTTGCCCCCGAACCTGATCCCCTCAGTCATGACCGTTGAGTCCGGATCAACCCCGAAATACCACAATACTACTTTTGTTTATTCTTTTGACTACCCAATTGACCCGGAGCCGTCCAATGACGATCGGACGCCCCTAAAACTCCTTCCGCCTGCTATATATACAGACCAACCTAAAACTTAGGAAGATGTGCCATCCATTCCCCTGCCCGCCGCCACCTACCTACCTTCTTCCTCGGGATCCCTCCCGATCTCTCTCCCAACCAACCGGCTGCCTCCACTCCCCATCTCCTCCCGATCCAAATCCTCTCCGACCCCCTCCCTGTTTTTCAGCGCCGCCCAAATCGCAGCAGCGAACCACCATCCTCGCCCGTACCCAGCGCCTCCAAGGTACCAGCCTCCCGTCTTCGCCCCCGACCTCCTCTGCTTCTTGCCCAGGTGCCCGAAGCCTACCTCTTCTCCCCTCGATCCCGAATGAATCGTGAAGCTGCTCGAGGCCCCGAGCAGGAGCGCTCGGCCTCGTCCCGTTGCGCCGTCGCAGCCGACGACCACCTCCAGTAGGCCCGTGCCGCGCCCCGTCTCCCTCGTTCTCTCTTCACTTCCTTTTCTTCTTTCTGCGATTCATCTCTCTGCTCTCTCTTCGCTAGGCAGGAACCCCATCGATGGTCGCGTCTTCGACGTGCGCGCCATTGCCCGTTCGCCCCTGCCGGTAGCCGCGCTGTTCCCCTTCCTCGTCGCCCCTGCCATGGACGCCAAGCTCCGCCGCCGCCGTCCTCGCCCGGATCCCCGTCGCCCGCACCTGCCTCGTCGCTGCATCTCCAGCCTCGCGCTTGGAGCCCCGCGCCTGCGCCCCGACTCTGCCCATCAAAGCCACCAGGATCCCGCTGCCGGAGTAGGCACCTCCTCGCCGCTCCATGCGCTCCGGTGAGCCCTGCCGCCACTTGCCTCTCCCTTCGCCTCGCGCCCTTTCTCCTTCTCTCACCTCTCTGCCGCTCGTATCTCTCTGTTCGAGCAGGAGCACATCCCCGACGCCGGTCCTCGTCAGCAGCACACCGGCGCCGCGCGCCCATGCCTTCCTCCCCTTGCCGGATCTGAACCCAGGCGCCTCCCCGCGCTCCGTTGCGCCCGTTCCGGCCGGTTCCTGCCGACCCCGCCGCCAGGGACCCCCTGTCGTCTTCTTCTCCAACACCATGGTGATATTGTTTCTGTTCTTCAGGAACGAGAGCAGCAGCTTGGGAACGAGCCCGCCCGCGTTAACCGCGCCCCTGGCCAAATCCATCGGGGCCGCTCGGCCTCAAGCCAGTCGACCTGCTTCCCCTTCCACCTCACCGACCTGGGCCTCAGCCCGTGGTGAGCAGCCCAGATCCATCAGTTTCGGCCCATGCATGTGTTTTTTCCTTGCTGCGAATTTATCTAATTATCCAGTAAATTGCATGTTTACAGATTGCACCCTCATGTTCATGCATTTAATAACTCACAAATGGTGCATCGGATTAAAATGATTTAAACATGTAAAAGGCTTAGTTTTTCATCTAGTTTCATAATATGCTGCTTTCATCCATGTTTGAAATCTTTAAAATGCTTTTTGATTAAATTTGCTTGAATGCCATGCTAAAATGATTTATTTCATAACTAATTAACCGTAGCTCCAAATTAAATGTTCTTTATATGTAAATGGGGTAGAAAAATGCCTAGTTTAACATGGTGCACCTATCTTGCATGTTTAACAACAATAAAATATGCTTTAGGACAGAACAGTACCAAATCCAAAATATGCATATGGGGATTTTCCGGAATTGTTGTTTGTTGTTCCGGCCTCATTTAAACTTGCCTAGATAGGTAGTTTTCATATGCTTCACCCCTTGCCATGTTTAAAAGAATATAATATTGTTGGATACATAAACAAGAGCGAACTAAATAAATGTTGTGAAGTTTCGTCAATATGCAACTCGTTGCATATTGAGCTCCACTTAACTTGTAGTGTTGTTTGTTGCACTTTGCCATGCCTCATTAAACCGGACATGCATCATACTTGATTGTGCATCATGCCATGTTTATGTGGTGGTTGTTTACTATGTTGTTTGCTTCTTTCCGGTTTGCTTCTCTCATTACCTTCGGTTTCGTTCCGGAGTTGTGAGGATTCGTTCGACTACGTCTGTTTATCTTCTTCATGGACTCGTTCTTCTTCCTTGCGGGATCTCAGGCAAGATGACCATACCCTCGAAATCACTTCTATCTTTGCTTGCTAGTTGTTCGCTCTATTGCTATGCCGCGCTACCTACCACTTGCTATATCATGCCTCCCATATTGCCATGTCAAGCCTCTAACCCACCTTTCCTAGCAAACCGCTGTTTGGCTATGTTACCGCTTTTGCTCAGCCCCTCTTATAGCGTTGCTAGTTGCAGGTGACGTTGAAGTTTGTTCCATGTTGGAACATGGATATGTTGGGATATCACAATATCTCGTATTTTAATTAATGCATCTATATACTTGGTAAAGGGTGGAAGGCTCGGCCTTATGCCTGGTGTTTTGTTCCACTCTTGCCGCCCTAGTTTCCGTCATATCGGTATTATGTTCCCGGATTTTGCTTCCCTAACGCGGTTGGGTGTTATGGGAACCCCTTGACAGTTCGCTTTGAATAAAACTCCTCCAGCAAGGCCCAACCTTGGTTTTACATTTGCCTAACAACCTATTACCACTTCCCTTGGGTCGGCCAACCCGAGGGTCATCTTTATTTAGCCCCCCCCCCGGGCCAGTGCTTCTCTAAGTGTTGGTCCGAACCGAGCAGCCTGCGGGGCCACCTCGGGGAAACTCGAGGCCTGGATTTACTCGTAGCTTGACTTATCCGGTGTGCCCTGAGAACGAGATATGTGCAACTCCTATCGGGATTTGTCGGCACATTCGGGCGGCTTTGCTTGACTTGTTTTACCATTGTCGAAATGTCTTGTAACCGGGATTCCAAGACTGATTGGGTCTTCCCGGGAGAAGGAATATCCTTCGTTGATCGTGAGAGCTTATCATGGGCTAAGTTGGGACACCCCTGCAGGGTATTATCTTTCGAAAGCCGTGCCCGCGGTTATGAGGCAGATGGGAATTTGTTAATGTCCGGTTGTAGAGAACTTGACACTTGATTTAATTAAAATGCATCAACCATGTGTGTAGCCGTGATGGTCTCTTTTCGGCGGAGTCCGGGAAGTGAACACGGTTTTGGGTTATGTTTGGACGTAAGTAGTTTCAGGATCACTTCGTGATCACCTCTAGCTTCTCGACCGCTGCGTTGCTTCTCTTGTCGCTCTTATTTGCGTATGTTAGCCACCATATATGCTTAGTGCTTGCTGCAGCTCCACCTCATTACCCTATCCTACCCATAAGCTTAAATAGTCTTCATCTCACGGGTGTGAGATTGCTGAGTCCTCGTGACTCACAGATTCTACCAAAACAGTTGCAGGTGCCGATGATACCAGTGCAGGCGATGCTACCGAACTCAAGTGGGAGTTCGACGAGGAACTTGGTCGTTACTATGTTTCATTTCCTGATGATCAGTAGTGGAGCCCAGTTGGGACGATCGGGGATCTAGCATTTGGGGTTATCTTCTTTTCATTTGGTTTTGACCGTAGTCGGTCTATGTGTGTATTTTGAATGATGTATGACTTATTTATGTATTGTGTGAAGTGGCGATTGTAAGCCAACTCTTTATCCCATTCTTGTTCATTACATGGGATTGTGTGAAGATGACCCTTCTTGCGACAAAACGTACAATGCGGTTATGCCTCTAAGTCGTGCCTCGACACGTGAGAGATATAGCCGCATCGTGGGCGTTACAAGTTGGTATCAGAGCCATCCCCGACTTAGGAGCCCCCTGCTTGATCGAATCGCTGACGTTGTTGAGTCTAGAACAAAAATGTTTTGAGTCTTAGAATTATATATATCGGAGAGTAGGATTCTTTTTACTCCTCAGTCCCTTCGTCGCTCTGGTGAGGCCTCCTGACGTAGATGTTTTGACTTTCCTCTCCTCAAATTTCACTAGATTTTTTTAGGATCACGCGGGTATCTTGGAATCGTCTCGATGGTTTTGTGACGAGAACATTGTTCTTGGTGCCTCCTGACATTTAGGGGTTGTGGCAGTGTCCCGGGGAGTTGAGCTCCGAGGTGTTGTCGTCACAATTTTATCGTTGCAGTTCTGGAATACCTGAGTTTCGCCGGCATTGAAAATCTCTTTTATGCACGTTGTTGGTGAGATCACCTCGACGCCACCCAGTACTGGGGCGGGAGTTCGGGAGTATTGCCATAGCTCGTATAACAGATGCTTTTCGAAGGTTGAGGTACATGATTTCCGGAGTTTTCTTGGTTATGTGTTGACGGATGGATACAGCTGGATCTAGGGATTGTTAGTTTGGGTGAGATATATTGCGTCCTCTGTATCCCCAACACGAGATTGCATAACCAGAAAGTTTCGGGAGTTTTATAGGTGGGAATTCAAGTAGCTCCTAGAATATCTTTTTGACAGATGTATGATCTGAGATTGGGGTCCAATGTCTAGTGGTTTGCTTTTCACGATCGATTTACAGTGGTCGCGAGGCGTCTTAAAGAATCCTTGGCTATGCCGATTCGGGGACGTCTTGTTTGTCATTCGTGGCGTCCGCTATACATTGTGCCCGTGGGGCCTCATCACGAAAACTTTGGGCGAAATCTCTATCATATGTTTGTTTCCGCTTATTCTGCAAGCCAAATCCTTTGTTTTGTTTTACTTGTGGTATTCGAGTTGCTTCGAAGTCAGATGTTGAATCCATACCTTTTCCTAAGTGGTGTTCTCATATTCCTATGTGCTTACTTATCCTTCTTGATCATCGAGATTGCCATCTTAATTCTATTTCCAACCGGTGTGTTTCTCTTCGAGATGATCCCATCATTCTCCCCATCCGCAAGATCAATTCTAAGTTTTCTCAATGGTGTTTATTCCATCTGTCCCAAGTTGTCTTTGTTTTCCCCGCCCTCCCACCCTTTTTCTTCAAGGACTCAGATTTCTTAATCAAGTATCCATCTTATAGATGGGAAGTCTCTGCATTCTCTTTCCGTCAATGTTCTTATCCGGTGATTCTCAGGAAGATACTAACGGAGCTTCAAGTTCATCATTCTCTTTTCTTCTCCGGTGGATTCAATTCAAGCTTTGTTGATCTTATCCTTTCCTCGTTTCAAATGTTTTCTCATGCCGGTGCATCTCTTAATCATTCCCAGCTTGCTATTCATTTGTTCCGGTGTACTGAAGTTATTGCAGGAGATTCGTGTTTTCATTCCTAATCCGTTCAAGATATCTCGAAGTTTTTACCCCTTTTGAGCCATTTTATTAAACCGGCGTAATCTCTCTTTTAAATCATTCAACGGTGTATCTTTTGAGTGGGCCCTAACCCACAGGTCTTTTCCCAGGATCTTACCTGACTCTTCTAATTTTTCCGGAGCTTCTAAAATTCTTTTCAAGGTTTGACGTAAGAATGGGTTATCATCAGTCACATGTCTTTCTCCAAGATCTTTCAAATTCTTTTCATCATTGGTTCAACCTTTCCAATTTTCATTTCGGAGTGCCTCAACAATTAATGGTGGTGTTTCTCATCGTCATTCTCAACATTTGAAGACCGAAGAAGAGTTTCTCTTAAATCTTGCTCCACTCTCTTCAAGATTCATGGTTCTAGCTTGATGCCATCCTCTCATAATTGTTTTCGATTGTGAGAATTCTTTTCACCCATCCGGAGCATTTCAGGAGCCTTTTCAGTTTGATTCTCCGGAGCCCATCATCTCAGAATTATTCATTCTCAGCTTCCATCTCTTGTTCCCCAAATCTTCCCGGTGCATCGTTCAAATATCCTCTAATCAGTTCATGATCTCTTCGTTCTCATGTATCTAAATTCTCTCAAGTATCTTCGTCCTTTTTCTAATTCTTCCCGGTGTTTCGCTATCTTTCCTTTGTTCGTTTTCAATTCTTACGGTGGTTCGTTCAAGAGTTCTCTTCCTTGGTTATCATATCAATTCATTCGTTCTTTCCAATCCTACCGGCAGATCGTTGAAGACTTTTCCCAAGTTTGCGCTATATCTATAGTAATCCTTTCTACGAGAATAAGTAGTATGCCAAATCCGTTGCTTTTCATCAATCTAAATTGGTGAAGGATGAGCATAATGTAATTCTTATTCTTGTTTCATCGAGTAAATTCAATTCCTTATTCCGGAGGTTCATCAAAATTCTTGATTTCATCTGTTCATCTTTCTTTCCGGAGTTCCAAGTTTTCTCGGTTATATCATTTCAAAGCTTCATCTTATCACTGCAAGACTTCACCTTGTGTTTTCAACTTCTCTTTCTTTCTATCATTCTTTTTTTTACCGGAGTTCTTCTTGGAGTTTCTTCATGGTGGTTCATCAAGGATTTAATTCATTCTCGAAATGTTCTCAAGATTCTTGTTGGAAGAGCTCAAATATTCTTCTTCCTGCATTCCAAAGTGCAATTCGTTCTACCTTATCATTTGAGGTGGTGTTATGTCATTTTTGACAATTTGAGTTCGCGTTTTCATGATTCACATGTTGTCAAGAATGAGATATTTTAAATCCACCAATCTCTTTGTTGGATTTATCTTGTGTCATGTTTCACCTAAAGCCTTCCCTAAGGAATGTTGCTATTATGGTGCTTATCAATGATCCAAGTTTTCTCCTATCCTCGTGGTGAAAGAAGTTTTTCATCGCCTTGGTGCTGTCACCCAAATCAATGGCTTCCTTTAGTGGCCGTTTGTCACCTCATAATGTTGAGATGTTTCCATAAGTCCACTACAAGCTTATTCTTTTCGTTGTTGGTTTTCCAAGAACTCCGTTCAATCCTTCTTTTTAAGGAGGCTCTTTCAAATTCAATTGTGATAGAAGTTGTTGTTCTATTCTCTGCTCTCTTGATTCCACTCTTTCATTTGTCCCGAAGGCATTGTGATGTTTTCTTCGACCCATCATCTCATTTTGGAGATCATGTTCTTTTCCTTGCTTATCCATTTAACCGGAGTGTCGTGTTTTCATTCGAGCTCTCTCATCTTATCAAGTTTTGCCTCCTTCCTCAACCAGAGTGCGGTTTGAAATCTTTCTTACCCCTTGTGCCATTTTTCAATAGTTCCGGAGGCAGTCTGTTGTTGATTTCATTAACTATCATCCCATCTTCTCAAGTTCATGCTAATTCCTTCCATTTTCAGTCGGAGTGCTGTCCAAATTATATCATTCTTAATCCTACTCTATCTTGTTTTAACCGGAGTGGCTTCAAAATCTATCTTGTCCCCTAAGATCTTGGTTCTCATCATGTTCTTTGTTCTTCTCTGCTAACGCAGTGTTTGCAATCTCGTTCACCTCCATTGTATTCTTTCTTTCGATTTGTTCAACCTCTCAAGGCTCGTGGTTTCACTCGTTTGTCAAAGAAGCAACTTTGTTTTACCTCTTCCTCTTCTGTTTCTCTCCGTTGCCATCCTAGATCTTGGGACGAGATCTCTTGTAAGTGGAGGAGTGTTGTAACGCCCCAAGACCGACGCTCCAGACGCCTTCCATGTTTTGTGTGTCGGCTGTGTTATTTATTTGTTTGTTGCATTCATCATGTCATCATTTGCATTGCATCGGCACTCTGTTGCCGTCATGTTTTCATAAAACTTGCATCCGCTCATAGTAGTCGCGTCTCCCCTTGCTTTTGTTGATCGTTCCGAGACCAACCTTGTTCTTCGTTTTCCCTCTTGCCTAAACCGGAGTCTCTCCGTACAGTGCTCAGACCGCCTCGCGTGCGTGTCCGAAACTTGCCCCCGAACCTGATCCCCTCAGTCATGACCGTTGAGTCCGGATCAACCCCGAAATACCACAATGCTTCTTTAGTTTATTCTTTTGACTACCCAATTGACCCGGAGCCGTCCGATGACGATCGGACGCCCCTAAAACTCCTTCCCCCTGCTATATATACAGACCAACCCTAAAATTTAGGAAGATGTGCCATCCATTCCCCTGCCCGCCGCCACCTACCTACCTTCTTCCTCGGGATCCCTCCCGATCTCTCGCCCAACCAACCGGCTGCCTCCACTCCCCATCTCCTCCCGATCCAAATCCTCTCCGACCCCTCCCTGTTTTTCAGCGCCGCCCAAATCGCAGCAGCGAACCACCATCCTCGCCCGTACCCAGCGCCTCCAAGGCACCAGCCTCCCGTCTTCGCCCCCGACCTCCTCTGTTTCTTGCCCAGGCGCCCGAAGCCTACCTCTTCTCCCCTCGATCCCGAATGGATCGTGAAGCTGGTCGAGGCCCCGAGCAGGAGCGCTCGGCCTCGTCCCCTTGCGCCGTCACAGCCGACGACCACCTCCAGTAGGCCCGTGCCACGCCCCGTCTCCCTCGTTCTCTCTTCGCTTCCTTTTATTCTTTCTGCGATTCATCTCTCTGCTCTCTCTTCACTGGGCAGGAACCCCATCGATGGTCGCGTCTTCGACGTGCGTGCCGTCACCTGTTCGTCCCTGCCGGCAGCCGCGCTGCTCCCCTTCCTCGTCGCCCTGCCATGGACACCAAGATCCGCCGCGGCCGTCCTCGCCCGGATCCCCGTCGCCCGCACCAACCTCGTCGCTGCATCCCCAGCCTCGCGCTTGGAGCCCCGCGCCTGCGCCCCGACTCTGCCCATCAAAGCCACCAGGATCCCGTTGCCGGAGTAGGCAGCTCCTCCTCGCCGCCCCATGCGCTCCGGTAAGCCCTGCCGCCGCTTGCCTCTCCCTTCGCTTCGTGCCCTTTCTCCTTCTCTCACCTCTCTGTCGCTCGTGTCTCTCTGTTCGAGCAGGAGCACATCCCCAACACCGGTCCTCGTCAGCAGCACCCCGGCGCCGCGCGCCCATGCTTTCCTCCCCTTGCCGGATCTGAACCCAGGCGCCTCCCCGCGCTCCGTTGCGCCCGTTCCGGCCGGTTCCTACCGACCCCGCCGCCAGGGACCCCCTGCCGTCTTCTTCTCCATCACCATGGTGCTGCTGTTTCTGTTATTCAGGAACGAGAGCAGCAGCTCGGGAACGAGCCCGCCCGCGTTGACCGCGCCCTTGGCCAACTCCATCGGGGCCGCTCGGCCTCAAGCCAGCCGGCCTGCTTCCCCTTCCACCTCACCGACCTGGGCCTCAGCCCATGGTGAGCAGCCCAGATCCATCAGTTTCGTCCCGTGCATGTGTTTTTTTCCATGCTGCAAATTTATCTAATTATCCAGTAAATTGCATGTTTACAGATTGCACCCTCATGTTCATGCATTTAATAACTCACAAATGGTGCATCGGATTAAAATGATTTAAACATGTAGAATGCTTAGTTTTTCATCTAGTTTCATAATATGCTGCTTTCATCCATGTTTGAAATCTTTAAAATGCTGTTTGAATAAATTTGCTTGAATGCCATGCTAAAATGATTTATTTCATAACTAATTAACCATAGCTCCAAATTAAATGTTCTTTATATGTAAATGGGGTAGAAAAATTCCTAGTTTAACATGGTGCGCCTATCTTGCATGTTTAACAACAATAAAATATGCTTTAGGACAGAACAGTACCAAATCCAAAATATGCATATGGGGATTTTCCGGAATTGTTGTTTGTTGTTCCGGCCTCATTTAAACTTGCCTAGATAGGTAGTTTTCATATGCTTCACCCCTTGCCATGTTTAAAAGCATATAATATTGTTGGATACATAAACAAGAGCGAACTATATAAATGTTGTGAAGTTTCGTCAATATGCAACTCGTTGCATATTGAGCTCCACTTAACTTGTAGTGTTGTTTGTTGCACTTTGCCATGCCTCATTAAACCGGACATGCATCATACTTGATTGTGCATCATGCCATGTTTATGTGATGGTTGTTTACTATGTTGTTTGCTTCTTTCCGGTTTGCTTCTCTCGTTACCTTCGGTTTCGTTCCGGAGTTGTGAGGATTCGTTCGACTACGTCTGTTTGTCTTCTTCATGGACTCGTTCTTCTTCCTTGCGGGATCTCAAGCAAGATGACCATACCCTCAAAATCACTTCTATCTTTGCTTGCTAGTTGTTCGCTCTATTGCTATGCCGCGCTACCTACCACTTGCTATATCATGCCTCCCATATTGCCATGTCAAGCCTCTAAACCACCTTTCCTAGCAAACCGTTGTTTGGCTATGTTACCGCTTTTGCTCAGCCCCTCTTATAGCGTTGCTAGTTGCAGGTGAAGTTGAAGTTTGTTCCATGTTGGAACATGGATATGTTGGGATATCACAATATCTCTTATTTTAATTAATGCATCTATATACTTGGTAAAGGGTGGAAGGCTCGGCCTTATGCCTGGTGTTTTGTTCCACTCTTGACGCCCTAGTTTCCGTCATATCGGTATTATGTTCCCGGATTTTGCGTCCCTAACGCGGTTGGGTGTTATGGGAACCCCTTGACAGTTCGCTTTGAATAAAACTTCTCCAGCAAGGCCCAGCCTTGGTTTTACATTTGCCTAACAACCTATTACCACTTCCCTTGGGTCGGCCAACCCGAGGGTCATCTTTATTTAGCCCCCCCGGGCCAGTGCTTCTCTAAGTGTTGGTCCGAACCGAGCAGCCTGCGGGGCCACCTCGGGGAAACTCGAGGCCTGGTTTTACTCGTAGCTTGACTTATGCGGTGTGCCCTGAGAACGAGATATGTGCAGCTCCTATCGGGATTTGTCGGCACATTCGGGCGGCTTTGCTGGACTTGTTTTACCATTGTCGAAATGTCTTGTATCCGGGATTCCGAGACTGATCGGGTCTTCCCAGGAGAAGGAATATCCTTCGTTGATCGTGAGAGCTTATCATGGGCTAAGTTGGGACACCCCTGCAGGGTATTATATTTCAAAAGCCGTGCCCGTGGTTATGACGCAGATGGGAATTTGTTAATGTCCGGTTGTAGAGAACTTGACACTTGATTTAATTAAAATGCATCAACCGCGTGTGTAGCCGTGATGGCCTCTTTTCGGCGGAGTCCGGGAAGTGAACACGGTTTTTGGTTATGTTTGGACGTAAGTAGTTTCAGGATCACTTCTTGATCACTTCTAGCTTCTCGACCGCTGCGTTGCTTCTCTTCTCGCTCTTATTTGCGTATGTTAGCCACCATATATGCTTAGTGCTTGCTGCAGCTCCACCTCATTACCCTATCCTACCCATAAGCTTAAATAGTCTTGATCTCGCGGGTGTGAGATTGCTGAGTCCTCGTGACTCACAGATTCTACCAAAACAGTTGCAGGTGCCGATGATACCAGTGCAGGCGATGCTACTGAACTCAAGTGGGAGTTCGACGAGGAACTTGGTCGTTACAATGTTTCGTTTCCTGATGATCAGTAGTGGAGCCCAGTTGGGACGATCGGGGATCTAGCATTTGGGGTTATCTTCTTTTCACTTGGTTTTGACCGTAGTCGGTCTATGTGTGTATTTTGAATGATGTATGATTTATTTATGTATTGTGTGAAGTGGCGATTGTAAGCCAACTCTTTATCCCATTCTTGGTCATTACATGGGATTGTGTGAAGATGACCCTTCTTGCGACAAAACCTACAATGCGGTTATGCCTCTAAGTCGTGCCTCGACACGTGAGAGATATAGCCGCATCATGGGCGTTACATCAGCGCCCGACCACTTGGAGATGACGGCGGCCCCGCACTTGGACATCTCCCCGGCCCTCGGCCCTTGCTGCTTCAAGGAGAAGAAGCACACCCAGAGGTCGATCGAAGGCTCGACCCCCAGGTACCCCTCGCGGAGGGTGACGAAGCCCGACAGCTGCACAATGGCGCCGGCGCCCTGATGATGAGGCTGGATCCCAAAGAACTCCAGGAAATCACGGAAGAAACCGCTCATGGGAAGCCCGAAACCGCGCTTGAAGTGCGGGAAGAAGACGACGCGCTCCGTGCCCTCGGGTCGCGGCTCCCGCTCCCCCCGCGGCAGGCGCGCAGCGACCTTCGTCTCCCCCGGCAGGCGCCTAGTGGAGTGGAGATAGGCGATTTCATCGAGGGTGACGGTCGAGCCCATCCACGAGCCCGATGGCAGCGCCATCAACAAAGATGCGAGAGAAGGAAGACGAAGGTGGCTACAAAGCTCTGCTCGAGGCAGCGGGCGTCGCAGCTGGCGGCGGTCGCAAGAGGCAGAGGAAGGATGAAGAGGCAGGGGAGCGCGAGCGTGAATGATCTCCGTCGCTCCCTTCGCCCACAATTTATAGGCCACGATTTGAAACATGGGGAAGTGGGATCGTTTGCACTCTCCCCTCCCACTTCCATGCAATAAGTGCGCAGGTACGCACGCAGTAACTGCCTAGAGAATGGCAACCGACGTACGGACGCCGCAATAAATCCACGCGTGTGGGCCGAGGGCGTGCGGCGGCAGGCCCCAAGGCGTCGCCCCGTCCTGTCACGCGCGTGGCCTGTCAGGCCCCTCCGGCTTCCAGGCGCCACGTGGCGGCCGCACTAGGCCCGAAAGATTGCCCAAAGATTCGTCAAACTCCTCGGTTTCCCGCCACGACCGGGATGCCGCGATCCAGCTTCCGGAAGCCGGCACACAGTGGGTGTTGCCGGACCCGGCGGTCACCAAATCCACCTCCGCAAAGGGGGAAACTACGAAGGCCCTTCCATCCGAAGACGGCGGACCTTCACAGCTTCGGGGACTACTGTCGGGGGGATGAACCCCAGGCAGGCAATGGAACCGGGATCCTTTTCAAAAACAACGAGGCCAGCATTGCCCCCCAATCCGGCTCGCACTTGGCCGGGTCGCTCAACCCGGCCAAGTCCCTCGACCTGGCCGGACTCCTCAACTCGGGCCCAACAACCAACTCAAGACTTCCCCAGCAAGCCAGCTCCACCCTTGGCGTGTTCTCCAACCTAGCCGAGGGTTAGCGGCCGTCCCATCCCGGCCGTACGATGGGACGAGTCTCCACCAACTGATGACCGAGGCCACAGTGCCCCGCCCGTGCCTCTGATCAGCCAGACGTGGCAACAGTACCCCCACCTACTCGCTGACCAGGGTCGGCGTGGCAATAGTGCAATCATCGTCACCCATGACAACAGCAAGCGGCGACCTGATGGAATGACACTGTAGCCGACTCGACTCGGCCACACCCTGACGATCGATAAGACGGCGCACAGTGCCCCTAGGTGCATGGGGCCCGCGCCCGGAGAACCCGACGAGACCTGGCACCCGGCGGGTCCCAGCGCCGGGCTTACTGGACACTGACAACCCGGTCCTACGGCCTTGTAACATTACCATTGTACCCCTGGGGGTTGACCTATAAAACCCCCCCAGGAGCCCTCATGCAAACGGGCAATGCCCTCACCCATCCACCCACTCACACCCCTAGCAAGCAACACCCGAGGAGAGGGAGCCGCCTAAGCCTTGGCCAGCCACCCTTCTCCCTCCATACAGCTCTAGGAGCAACTCTGTACTTATACATATCAACTACACTCGGCAGGACTAGGGGTGTTATCTCCCCGGCGAGCCCCGAACCTGGGTATGTCTTGCATCCCGCGCTCGCTCATGCCGACCTCGCCTCTGGAGCCCACCAGTGTCCTCAAACCTTCTCCTATCTTTAGCCATCCCATGGCATCTGCCGTGTGCCCACCACGACAGCCTCCCACGGATTGATAAACCTTAGGTCATCCACTTGAGGCAAATTTGCTATTGTCCTACAAACCTTTGGACTTGGAGGCCCAGCAACATCTACAAGAAGAAGGTTGCATAGTAGACATCACCTATTGCATTCTATCTCATTGCAAAAACCTTGATGGATCAGGTATCAGCAAAACATCAAACATCCATGAATGAATATTCTCCTGAATATACGTCCTATGCTAAACTGGTTAAGGTTGCAAAATCTCAACAATACGAGCTCGAGAAACTTGAGAAGAATCTCACGAAGACCGAAGGATTACTAGTCAAAGAGATGGAGAAGAATCAAAAGTTGATCGAAGAGCATGATGCTTTTTCTACAACTATTGATGATCTTTCCAATCGATATGATTCCCTTACAGTTGACTACGAGAGTTTATAAGATGAAGTCCTTAACCGGAATCAAGAACTTGAGTCACGGAAAGAGTCTCATATCAAGCTTACGAATGCAAAAGCTTCTCTCTTCGCCGAGCAATCTAAATAGCTTCCTAATGATTTGTTCCTCCTTGCTTAAAATGCCTAGAATGTTGCAATGCTGATTCTAATGCTGAAACATCTGCTGCTATCATAGAGAATGTTGCAACTGCTACGAATGATATTTCTAACCCCTCTCCCAAGGAAATTGTTGCTCTCTCTGATGAAAATTGCAGGTTAAAGAAATTACTTGTGACAGACATGCTAAAGAGCCTCAAAGGGTATCCGACTCTTTGTGACGTGCTCAAGAAGTTCATTATGCACAAAAAACCTCGAAAGGAAGGTTTGGGTTTCAAAAGAAAACTCAACATTGATGGAACTTACTGGACTCCTGAGCAGTATCCACGAACGAGTTGGGTTCTTGCCAAAAGTAAAACTCTCAAACTTGCAACTCTATCTAGATATGGCTCACCCATTTCTGTTATTTCTGATGAGTCCAAGGACTCTAACTACAAACTCTTCAAACAACAGAATGGTAAGGTATTTGCTCGATATATTGGGACTAACTGCAGGTCTGGATCACCCAAGAAGCAAATCTGGGTGAAGAAGTGTGTCTTTGAAAATCTATTTGTCACTACTAACTTGAATATGAAGAGTAATTATCCTCGAGGAAATGATTATCGTTCACAGATTGGCAGCAAAACTTCCTTGAATGGATATGGGTCAAACCTTGGACGAAGGAGTACATGCGTACTTCCTCAAATCATTATACTCATGTCTCTGGAAACAAATTCAATGCATATTCGTATGATTACTCTCGAAATGCACAGGTGAACTACATATCTCGTCAAAGGAATGTTCCGGCTCAGTCAAGACAAATGAAAGTCTCGTTGGTGTGGGTTGCGAAGAAGAACTAATCTTTCTTGCAGGAATTATCTCAGGAATTCTATTCAATTATCCTTAGTCCTGAGATCTATATTGCTGGTGCTAGTTTGTTGTGTCTTTATTTGATTGTTTGTTTTTGATTTGCTATGTTTGTGTTTTGTTTGATAAAAAACTCACTCATTGCTCCGTCTTTTGTGTTTTCTCTCATTTGGCTGAGTGATTTGTTTCGGTCCCTTTTATCCCTCTATTCTTTCTCATCCAATCTATGTTGTCTGTCATAAACATGCTATTTTGACCTGAAGAAAATTTCTATCTGATGTCCTTGGTCGCGAAAGAAATCCACTTCGAACTTTAATCTTTTTTGGCATTTGCCCTTCCTCAAACCTTTCGGTCTCCCGCTCAGTTTCCGAGATTTTCGCAGGAAATGGTTGCCACGTGCCCACGATCTCCATGATCTTTATCATCTCCGTTGAATGCGGAACGCCCCACTTCTGTAGGCCGTCGATATTGGAGAGACGGTTCTAGTCTCTTGCTATAAATACCCCTACCGGTATCTTCTTCCTCATTTCTTCATCTTGCTCTCATCCACCTCATTCCAAGCCCGAGCTCGAAGCAACACCGTCAAAGTGCCTCGCCGTGCAACTCCGGTGAAGTCTCGCCGTCGTTGGTCGCGCCAATGTAGTAAATCCTCTTCTCCCCATTGCCGTAGTTGATCCAGACCGCCAAGTTAGGGCATCTGGATCTGGAGCTGCCCTATCCTGCTTTTCTGCTCTTAGGGTTGTTCTTACCGACGCCATTTCTTGTGATTTATTCATTGTAGTAGATCTTTAGGTTTCTTTAGGTTTTGACTGGTACGGTTTGTAGATTCTCCCTCGTACTAGTTCTTTTGGGTCTAGGGTTCATAAGTGTTTAGCCAAAAGATTAGATAGTTTTACCCTGCCTTGATTATTCTATGGCATGTTTCAAAGCTATCAATGATATCTTCTCTATATACTCTATGGATTCCTCTGTTCTCCTCCGAAAAACATTCATTTTCGTTCAAAAACACTTTGTGCATGTTTATGACCCTATCTCGTTTTCCCTTGTATCTACTATGTTTTCGCAGGTTGGCAATGGCTCAGAGTTTTGATGAGTTCACAGTTTCTGAAGGAGATTTACCTCAGGCACCACCAAGAACAGATCATATGAGATTGACTGGTGGAGGAAAATCATTAAAGCCACCCAAGTCACCGAAGAAGAAATCCGAGTCATAATCTGAAGAAGAGGAGGATGAAATTCCCTCAGCTCTCAGTCAGCCTGAGGATGAGTTAGTCACTGACGCTCTTACCATGTTCTTTGATGGAAATGCCAAGAAGGGTGGTCGTGGCAGAGAGAAAAATACAACCGCTGAGATGTCTGGACTAGAAGGGTATAAAACTCCACTTGGAGTTGAAACAACAATCGAAAGAAATAACCGGCTGCAAAGGATTCGTCGTCACTGGGCGAAGAAATGGTTTAACTATGAAAATGTTTGCGGGAAATATCAAATTCTCTTTGCTTTCACTCCATGGAATGACTGCATTGCTGAGAACTGCCTTGGCCCAGACGATGAAAAAGTCAGGCCTCCTCCGCCATCAAATGCTCATGCTGACTCACTCAAAACAATCGTGACTTTCCCGAGGACATGGAAAAGAGGCAGAAGGCCAAAGCCAAGCGTGAAGAAGGGCCGCAAAGAAAAAGCAGGTTGAGGCAAGAAATGTCGTGCTGACTTAGCAAGATGTGCAAAATAAAAAGGATCGTGCCTCCTGAAAGAAATCTGTGTCCAAGAAATCCAAGAAGGCCGCACGTGACTCGTCTGATGAGTCCTCTGATGAAAATGCTCCCGAAGAAATACCCATGTATGATCAACGTGCTCTGCTGAACAAGCCATACAAGACTCCCTCACCAGCTAAGGTTTCACCTCCAACAAGAAAATCACCAAGGAATGCACCCACTCTAGTCACTGTCAAACCTTCGGGCTTTGTTGCTCCTTCTGCAAAGAGAAAGCTGTTGTCCGAGAGAAAACCGAAGCATCTGCCAAGAAAGCTAAACCAATTGTTACTGCTCCCACAGAGGAACAAAAATATGACTTCAATCTTATGATTGATGTAATTGAGAGTGCTGCCTACGATGCAAAATCTGTTGATTTGAGCAGTCTGGGATTACCTCTAGATGTTACCAAATTGGTAACGAAACATTGTGCTGAGCTGGAGAAAATAACGAAGAAGCTCAATCAGGTAGTTAAGGACAAGCAAACCCTTGAGCAATTGAGGAGAGAAGTCAGCACTACATCTGAAGGGAAAAGGTTGAACAAAAAGATAGCTGAGCTCACCAAGACCCTCAATGTGATGAAAACTGATAAAATTCAGTGGATCTCATTGTCGGTGTCAAAACCGGCGGATCTCGGGTAGGGGGTCCCGAACTGTGCGTCTAAGGCGGATGGTAACAGGAGGCGGGGGACACAATGTTTACATAGGTTCGGGCCCTCTCGATGGAGGTAATACGCTACTTCCTACTTGATTGATCTTGATGATATGAGTATTACAAGAGTTGATCTACCACGAGATCGTCGAGGCTAAACCCTAGAAGCTAGCCTATGGTATGATTGTTGTTGTCCTACGGACTAAACCCTCCGGTTTATATAGACACCGGAGGGGGCTAGGGTTACACAGAGTCGGTTACAAGGGAGGAGATCTACATATCCGTATTGCCAAGCTTGCCTTCCATGCCAAGGAGAGTCCCATCCGGACACGGGACGAAGTCTTCAATCTTGTATCTTCATAGTCCAACAGTCCGGCCAAAGGATATAGTCGGGCTGTCCGAGGACCCCCTAATCCAGGACTCCCTCAGTAGCCCCTAAACCAGGCTTCAATGACGATGTGTCCGGCGCGCGGATTGTCTTCGGCATTGCAAGGCGGGTTCCTCCTCCGAATACTCCATAGAAGATTTTGAACAAAAGGATAGTGTCCGGCTCTTCAAAACAAATTCCACATTCCACCGTAGAGATAATAATATTTCCACAAATCTAATCTGCCGACAGCTTTTCATAATGTGATGTACTGCCGTGGTCTGGTCATGACGAACCATTTTTCTGAGCCTGCCACTGCACGTGTTGCGAGGCGGTTTTTATTGGCACGTCCTGTCGAAGCAGAGATCGTGTCCCTTTTTTCACGGGATTCTCATCAATACGGGTATGGGTAACCCAATCGTGCCCGTTGGTATGACTCCTCGATTTTAGGCAAGTCCCAAATGGCCACGCGGAGGACGCTTGATATTCATCCCCTTTATAAAGAGGCCTAGGCCTGTCCCCTTCTTCTCGCGCTCAATCGAATCCTTCCCCCACCTCGAGTTCCAACACCCAAGGCTCAGGCTAGACGCTTCGGACCTACAATCATGTCCGGATCCAACCTTACAGGTCAGTGGATGCCCTCCTCCATCACAGAGGACATCAAGAAGCTAAGAGAAGCTAGGTATTTGACCGGCGAAATCTCACACAGGCTGCCTGCTCGAGGGCAGGTCATTCCCACTCCCGAACCTGGCGGGAGTGTCGTATTCGTCTCCCACTTCCTCCGAGGGCTAGGTTTCAGTCTAGATCCCTTTGTCAGAGGGCTCATGTTCTACTACGGGCTCGATTTCCATGATCTGGCTCCGGATTCCATCCTTCACATCTCGTCGTTTATCGTCGTGTGTGAAGCCTTCCTCCACATTACCCCACACTTCGGCTTATGGCTCAAGACCTTCAATGTGAAGCCGAAGATGATTGAGGGGCGACACGCAGAGTGCGGAGGTGCCGTAATAAGCAAAGGCGCCGATGTTCCATGGCCGAAGGGTTCCTTCCCGGAGGTGTACAGTTTATGGCAACGGGAGTGGTTTTATATCACAGCTCCCCGGGGCACTAAGTGGTAGCCGCCCCTGCCTTCCGCTCGGGCCCCCCGCCACAACTGGCGTCATGGGTCAACAAGGGGCTGTACTGGGGGCCAGTAAATGATGTTCCGACATTGCAGAGTCGCATCCGAGATCTCCTCGAGAGAGATGTCAGCCTTGTTAAGGTAATGCAAGTTATGTTAGTTCGTCGAGCCCTGCCTTGCAAACGTCGACCTCTCCGTATGTGGGAGTTCAACCCGGAAGGACCGCGAACTATTCAGCACTTCTTTGGTGTGGCGCTTGAAGAGATGTACAGATCGTTCTTCGGATCACAAATAGAGTGTCCGGACACCTCCGAGGATGCGGGTCTGAACTGATATCGTCCAGACACTCAAGTAAGTAATTCCGCGGCCGAACATGTTGTCTTTTAATTTATCACAACATCATTCCGAGAAGTCGCCTTTTGACCAGGACTGGATAAAAAAGGCAAAGATGATCAGGTGTCCGGCCCCCCTTCCCGAGGGCTCACCGGATCCTGTACTAGCCAGGATGCTCGAGCTTGCGCCTTATCAAGTGCCATCAGGGGAAGGTAAAGGGAGGAATGAAGAAGCCGAGAGCGAGCCTCACTCACTATTCATCCAAACCGGGGGAATTAGTGCCTCCAGGAAGGAGGATAACCGGGGGGAAGAATCTAAAATTCCCTCTCCCCAGGGAAGGAAGAGGACCGCCTCTGAAGACTTGGAAGTAATGGTCTCCAAGCGAGGGAAGAATCCTTTGTCGGAGGGTCCTACCCCGGAGGGCATACTTACCGCACAGTACCCGCAAGGGGACCAGCCCTCTATCGACCTGTAAGTAAACGAAAGTACTTTATAGTAAATATATCCTGCTTCATTTCCGAGAACGATAACCGAGGCGCGTGTCTTGTAGTTCGGACCGTAGCCCTTCTCGACAGAGTTCGTCTTCGGGGGATCTTCTTCCAAAGATGATGGAGAGTGAAACACCTCCCCATGCCTCCCCGCCTCGTGAAGCGGGCGACCCTGAGGTGTCGTCACGGAGGATTTCTCCTGATCCGCCAAGGCCAGAAGGTAAACCTTCGGCCAACTGAAGTCCGGGGTATTCGGCTCCTAAGGAGAGCAACAGAAAGAGTCCGGAACCGTCCGGTGTGCGATCAGACGCACTGATGAATCTTCTGGAGCAAGCGGCTATCTCAGAAACGCATCGTGCGCTAATGGGCACGGTGGTTGAGAGGATTTCATCCGCCGAAAGCGGATTGCATGAAGCTTTTATGAGTCTGCTGAAAGGCTTTGAGGTACGTAAAGTAATATATATTTTTTGGACGATACCGCACACGCTAGGTGTGGCCTATGCAGATAGTAGCCCCTGAGACTCTGGTTGCTGTCAAAAAAGACAGCAAATAGAGGATCATAGTCCCAGGTAATAACCGTGCTACTTTCATGTGCAGTTGGCTGCGTGTCCGGTGGCTGGCCGGACTGGTGAGTTTGCCGAACTGAAGCGGCAACTTGATGCGGCAGATGCCGACATCATGCTTGTAAACCAGCGGCTTGACGAGGCACAGGGTATGTATTCTCCTAGGATCAATACATATTAAGAGGAGCATGATGCTAGTATTTATAATATGTTGTGACTGCAGATGGAGCTATCGCCGTGGAGACCCTTTGAGCAGAACTTGCCCGAGCCAAGGAACAAGCCAGAAAGAGTGATGCGGCCGCCCTAAACGCGGTCGAAGAGCTAAGAGCCGAACAGGCTGCCCATTGCCAGAGCAAAGAGAAAGTAGCCAAGATGGCTATTGAGCTGAAAGATGCCGCAGGCCGGTATGAGCTTCTTGAAAAGGAAAGCCAAGCGAAGGCGGCGGAACTGAAGGAGGCCATGGAAGCGGCCAAGGAAACCCGCTCGCAAATCAGAGCGGTGAAGGAGGAACTCCGTCAAGCCGGAGATATTGCGGCTGGGAAGCCCTTTTTGTTGCGGACGAGGTTTGGAGACCCGAAGTATGCCCCTCTGGATAAATTATGGAGTTCTGCAGACGCGTACTTGGATTTAGCAGCGAGTGCCGCTGATGCGACCAAGTTTTTCAAAGACCAGAAGGATCATGTAGTGGAAAGGTTGTTCTGGTCACAGTTCCGCACTCCAACGCGTCCACTGCTGTTAAATGAACAAATGGCCGAGTGGGCCGAGCTCCATAGGTTGTTCGGACTTGCTATGAGGTCCGTCGCGGATCACCTTTGGCCGGAGGGACCAAAGCCGAATAGTTATTTTGGCCTAGTGCAACAATTCCTTGGTGCTGTGGCGCATATCGACGCTGTGAAGAGGTCGGCGTGTATAGAGGGTGCACGGATGGCTCTTGCCCGTGTCAAGACATACTGGGCAGAGATGGAGGCCACCACTATTGCATCCCAGAGTTCGGCGGTAGGCCAGGTATCGGCCGAGCACTATTTTGAGGAAGTCTTAGAAGGCGCTCGTGTAATAGAGGCTCAGTGCTCGAAGTGTGTCATGTTCTAGTGACATGTATCTCAATTGTAAGAACAATGATTATTAAATTATAAAGGCTGTGTTTATACTTTTTGCCTGAAAGTATTATGATGCCTCCTGTGCAGCCGTTTATGTATATAACCTGAAAGTTTGCAGTTGTCGGCTTCAGCCCCCATGCATATAATGCGGGGGTGTTCGCAAAAACGCGTATTCACACTTGATCCAACGTCTTGGTCCATTAAGGAGGTGATAGCGTAGCGAACGAGGCAATCGGACTATATTGCTTTAACACTTTCACTTAGCCATAGGAGTTTGACGGTGGGACTACTATATAGCCCCTGGTACCTCCGCGCTCATTCGGATACAGGGCGCGTACATACATGACCGGGAAACGGCCCTTCGTTAATGCGGGGGAATCCCGAAGATTCTGCTAAGCCATCGAGTGGTTGACCAGTCTCGCGCTTTATCATGACAGTCAGTTTTCGGCTTTCTCTACTGAGGTGCTCGTCCGGATGAACCAGGGCACAATTGCAGTAGTTCTCCCGGTGCCACCTTAGCTGATAGAGCGGAACGTAAGGTAGCAAAACGCGGGAGCCAGGCAAACCCAACATTTGACCAAAGACATGATTCGGAGCTGGTGCATATAAGGCCAAACTCGCGACGCCGAACACTCCCTAAGGTATTCGGTCTTTACAACATATACCGAGCTGAATAACGCCCTTGATAATGATCCCTGAGTGTCCAGGTACATGCATCGTTCTGACGTGGCGAAATGCCAATAACGTCAGCATTGCTCTCGGTTATGCTGAGTATCCGGAGGATGTGAAGCAACAAGAGACAGTAAAAAAGGTTTACGCAGGGTCTTAATCTAAAAAGAAACCTTTGAGTGGGGCCCTGCTGCACGTCTGCGCCTGTGTCTCCGTTGTGCCGTATCCTGGAAGGGTGTAGCATGATTACCATCTGCAAAAGAGAAGAACTTAGGTGAAACTTGTCGTGCGAAAAAATTGGTTATTCTCAATAAACCATTAGAAATCAAGGTAAGTAAGGTCGAGCCGAACTGTAGTCCTTTTACATGCGGGAAGCCCCTGGTACCGCCTATGAGGGTACATCCATCGAACCGATCTTAGGTATATCTAAGCTGTTACAGCTAGTGATGTGCCGGACTCGTCTAGCCGTGTCTGCGGTCTTGACGACCGATCATTTATTCTGGTTGGAGAGGTCGTTTAGTGTTCGGCTGTTAAAGCCACCACACGTTCTTCCGTGCATAAGGAACGCTCGATATTTCCGCTAATTGTGATGATGCCATGTGGACCGGGCATCTTAAGCTTAAGAGAAGCGTAATGCGGTAGTGCATTAAAACGAGCAAAAGCTGCTCTTCCGAGTAGTGCTTGATAACCACTTCGGAATGGAGCGATGTCGAAGGTTAACTTTTCGCTTCGGAAGTTGTCGGGAGAACCGAATACAACCTCTAGTACTAGAGAGCCCGTGCTGGGGGCCTCTGGGCCTGGTATTACTCCCTTAAAGGTAGTATTACTGTGGCTTATTCTTGTCGGGTCTATCCCCATTTTGCAGACTGTGTCCTGATATATCAGATTAAGACAACTGCCGTCGTCCATAAGGACTCGTGTGAGATGGTATCCGTTTATTATTGGGTCTAACATCAAGGCAGCCAATCCTCTGTGCCGAATACTTGTCAGATGATCCCTGCGATCAAAAGTGATCGAGCAGGCCGACCAGGGGTTGAACTTAGGGGTGACGGGCTCTACGGTGCGTGTGTCTCAGAGTGCATGTTTGCTTCTCCTCTTCCACTGTTTTGACCTCTGGTGGGAATTTTTTCTATCCCCTAGTGCTTTCCTGGCGAGGCTCGTCCTCGTCTTCACTTGGTGTCTCCCTCCCCTTGTGTTCGGCGTTTAGCTTACCGGCCTGCTTGAAGACCCAGCATTCTCTGTGGGTGTGATTTGCAGGTTTATCGGGGGTGCCATGAATCTGACATATTTTGTCTAGAATCCTTTTTAGGCTGGACGGTCCATCTCTGCTGCCTTTGAAAGGCTTTTTCTACTGACCCGGTAGAGAGCCCCTGAATCCGGTGTTTACCGCCGTGTTGTCTAGGCTGTCTTCGTTATTTCGACGCTTGCTTTTACTGCGTCGTGGTTTTCCATTGCCATCCCTGACTTCGGATGTGCCTGGGTCGCTAGTGCTACTATTGGCTAGCCAGCTATCTTCGCCCGCGCAAAAGCGGGTCATGAGGCTTGTCAGAGCTGCCATTGTTCTCGGTTTTTCTTGGCCGAGGTGTCTGGCGAGCCATTTGTCTCGGACGCTGTGTTTGAAAGCTGCTAAGGCTTCCGCGTCCGGGCAGTCGACGATTTGGTTCTTCTTAGTGAGAAATCTGTTCCAAAGCTTTCGGGCTGACTCTCCGGGCTGTTGAATTATATGACTTAAATCGTCTGCATCAGGAGGTCGGACATAGGTCCCTTGAAAATTAGCCCTAAAAGCATCCTCAAACTCCTCCCAACTTCCAATTGAATTTTCGGGGAGGCTCTTCAGCCAGTGTCGAGCTGGTCCTTTCAGCTTGAGGGGCAAGTACTTGATGGCGTGGAGATCGTCTCCGCGAGCCATATGTATATGGAGGATAAAGTCCTCAATCCAGACCCCGGGGTCTGTGGTTCCGTCGTACGCCTCTATGTTCACGGGTTTGAATCCTTCTGGAAATTCGTGGTCCAGCACCTCGTCGGTGAAACATAGGGGGTGTGCGGCACCCCTATATTTGGATGTGTCATGGCGTTCTGACGGTTGTAGTATTCGGTTTTGGTTGTGTGCCGGAGCGCGTTTCCTTGATCTGTAGATGGATCTGGTCACGCCGGTCTTCTGATGCAAGTCCTCACGTGAATCATGTGCTGACTTATGTGCGGCCTTGTTAGCCGCTCTATCGCAGCCACAAGGTGGCTGATCCGACCGATCGGCCGTTTTGTTTTTTGGCTGTGTGGGCCCCAAGGCCTCATCATCAAATTCAAGCAACAGCTTGCGCTTTGGATATCTCTTTGTGTGGTAACCACCACCACACTTTTCTTCAGTGTCGAGCACTTTGTTCCATCTAGTGTTGAGCGTGTTCTGCGCGGCCTTAAGCCTTTGCTTCTGCTTCTTCAGACTCCTCGCGGTGGAAATAAGCCTTCTGCGGAGGTTCTCTTGTTCCAAGTGCCTTTCCGGGATGATGTGTGCATCCTTGTCCGGACTGTTTTCCTCTTCGGAGGGAGGTTGATGAGCTTTATCCTTGGCGTCGCCGTGTTCGGACAGTATATCCGTACTATGTTCGCCGTTTGCTGGTTCATCCTGCTCTATGGCTGGGTCAATGTGGTCGTCGTTTCCTCTGGAGTCGATTGGGGTGTTATTTTTCTCTTGCGCTATTATCGCTATTTTTGCCGAGGCGGGATTTGGAGCGGCGCCTATGCCGACGCTTTGGTTGCTTCTCGAGGGAGCTATCCTTCCGTTCCTCGTCATTGTTTTCTTTGGGTGTATCCACCATGTATATGTCATGTGATGAAGTGGTTGTCCAGCGCCCTGTGGGCGATGGTTCCTGTTCCTCTCCTGCATCGTCGTCCATGCCGTCGATGTCTTTGGAGTCGAAATCGAGCGTGTCGATTAAATTGTCGACAGTGGCTGCTAAGTGGGTGGTGGGTGGGGAGCGAATTTCTTCGTCGTCCACATCCCATTCTAGCCGGGTATAGTTCGGCCAAGGTTCTCCTGCCAAGGAGAGAGACCTTAATGAATTTAGCACATCGCCAAAAGGCGAGTGCTGAAAGATATCCACGGAGGTAAACTCCATGATTGGCGCCAAATCAGATTCGATAGGAGCAGATGCGGGCGGCTCGGAGCCCATGCCCGGGGACGAATCCAATGGTTCGGCAGCACGGGTCTCGTAGGAGGTGAAGTTGGTATTCGGCGCTATCGCCACTTAGTGTGCGGCCTCCGTGGCGGGGTCCATCCACCCGTCCACAGATGGCGCAATTTGTTCCGGATTGAGGGTCGGAGTAATTGCAGGTGTGATCTCCCGAGCACTGTCCGACGGCATAGCTAAATCATGCTCGTCGTGATTATGCGGCGCACCTGACATGGGCTCGAATCCATCGAAGATCAAGTCCCCGCAGATGTCGGCAGTATAGTTCAAGTTTCCAAACCTGACCTGATGGCCAGGGGCGTGGCTATCGATCTGCTCCAGATGGCCAAGCGAGTTGGCCCGCAGTACGAAGCCGCCGAATACGAAGATCTGTCCGGGGAGGAAAACCTCACCCTGGATCGCATCGTTGCCGATGATTGAAGGAGCCATCAAGCTTATGGTGACGGCACAGTGGAACTCTCAATGAAAGCACCAATGTCGGTGTCAAAACCGGCGGATCTCGGGTAGGGGGTCCCGAACTGTGCGTCTAAGGCGGATGGTAACAGGAGGCGGGGGACACAATGTTTACCCAGGTTCGGGCCCTCTCGATGGAGGTAATACCCTACTTCCTGCTTGATTGATCTTGATGAATATGAGTATTACAAGAGTTGATCTACCATGAGATCGTAATGGCTAAAACCCTAGAAGTCTAGACTGTATGACTGCGATTATGGTTGTTTTTTCTCTACGGACCTAACCCTCCGGTTTATATAGACACCCGAGGGATCTAGGGTTACATAAAGTCGGTTATAGAGAAGGGAATCTTCATATTTGGCCGCCAAGCTTGCCTTCCACGCCAAGGAGAGTCCCATCCGGACACTAGTAGAGTCTTCGGTCTTTGTATCTTCACAGCCCATCAGTCCGGCCCATGGCTAACAGGCCGGACACCCGAGGACCCCTTAGTCCAGGACTCCCTCACCGCCTTCAGCTCGGCGTCCTTGTCCTCGGCTGCCTTCACGGCCTCCTCGCGGCGCCGGGTTTCCCCCTGCCGGGTCTCCTCCGCCGTGGCCACCAGCATCTTCAGGCGCTCCACCTCGGCCTGGAGTTGCCCCTTGTCGCCGGCCAGCTTGCCGAGTTGCTGGTCCGCCTCGGCAGGGGCCTGCTGTGCCTCCATGGCCTTGGCGGCCTCCGCCTTGAGGCGCTCCACCTCGGCCTCGAGACGGCCCTTGTCGCCCGCCAGCTGCTCCTCCAGCTGGCTGGCTTCGTCGAGCGCCCGTCGGGCTCCCGTCGCCTCCGCCCTCGCCTGCTCAACCTTCGCTCCAAGCCGACCGGCGTCAGCAACAAGCCGGTCGTAGTGGAAGCCGGCCCGGATCAGCCGGGTCCTCCAAGACAGCACCTCGGCTGCAGAAGAGAGACTCAGAAACAAAGTACCACTTTAAAGATTCGACCCAACTACTATGCAGTTTGCCCGAATCTCGGGGGCTATACCCAGTGGGTGCGCTAGCGCGCCCCCACTAAAAAGAGCATGCAAGAAAAGTACCTGCCGCGGAGCTCCTCCTCTTTGGTGGCAAGCCTTTCCTTGAGACGCTGGTGCATCTCAAGGAACCGGTTGAAGACGCTGACCCGGTAGGAGTCCAGTTGCTGCAGAGAGCAGCGGTCAATACAAGACAGCAAGATAAGATTCGACCCAACTACTACGCAGTTGGCCCGAATCTCGGGGGCTACACCCAGTGGGTGCGCTGGCGCGCCCCCACAAAGAAAAAAGTTGAATGCAACGGGAAACTTACAAACACGGCGCGCTCCAGATCCTGCGTCGCCTCCACCTCGGCATGGGCGAAGGCCTGGATCCGATCCGTCCGCCCTCGCAGGCGCCGGGTCACGGCGACCATCGCCGCCTCCTCCTGGGTCATGGGCCCGAAGAAGACCTCGTTGGTCCCGCTCCGTGATGCTTCCGACCTGGCGACCCCCGGGCCAGGGCACCAGGGCGTGCCCCCCGCTGGTCGCCTCCCCTGAGGCCGGCGCCTTCTCCAGCGCCCTCTCCGGCTCCGGCGCCGGCCCGATGGCCGGAGTGGCTTGCGCCTCCACCACCGGCGGCGCCTCGCTCGTCGGCGTCCGAACCGCCTGCTCCGGCGCCATCCGCGAGGCCTCCCCCGAGACGGCGTCGCCGCCGCCTCCGTCGATCCCCGCCCGCTCGACCACGTCGGTCCACGGCGGGGTGTCTTCACCAACGACCACGACCTCCCGGTTGAGGTCCATCACATCCGCATAGCCGCCTCGACCGTGCTTCCCCTCCAGCGACAGCATGAAGACCATCGCCGCCGCCACCGTCCCCGCCAGCATCTCCGGCCACACCGGCTCCTCGCCGGCTCACGCCCACATCGCTGCGGCGCTAACCCAAGCCTGGGTCGACGCCGCCTCCAGCTCCGCCTCGGTCCGGTTTCGGTCCCGCCAGGCCAGGCCTTCGGCATTAGCCAGATCCAAACCAAGGTCCCAATCCATCCGGTCCTGCTCCTCCTCGTCCTGGTCGACGGTGCCGAACCAGCTCCTCCGGAACGCGGCACCCTCGACAGACGCCGCATCCGCCGCCGCCAGCGCCAGCGAGATCGGCGACCTGAAACACAAGACAGACTATATACAGGCCAAGCAGAGCCGCTCGGCGACTCGGTTCAAGCCAAAAAGAAACTCACCCCGACACCACCGGAACGGCGGGCCTCGCCGCTCTCTCCTGCGGTGCGGCGCGCCTCCTCTTGGCGAAGTTGGTATTCGGCGCTATCGCCACTTAGTGTGCGGCCTCCGTGGCGGGGTCCATCCACCCGTCCACAGATGGCGCAATTTGTTCCGGATTGAGGGTCGGAGTAATTGCAGGTGTCATCTCCCGAACACTGTCCGACGGCATAGCTAAATCATGCTCGTCGTGATTATGCGGCGCACCTGACATGGGCTCGAATCCATCGAAGATCATGTCCCCGCAGATGTCGGCAGTATAGTTCAAGTTTCCAAACCTGGCCTGATGGCCAAGGGCGTGGCTATCGATCTGCTCCAGATGGCCAAGCGAGTTGGCCCGCAGTACGAAGCCGCCGAATACGAAGATCTGTTCGGGGAGGAAAACCTCACCCTAGATCGCATCGTTGCCGATGATTGAAGGAGCCATCAAGCCTTATGGTGGCGGCACAGTGGAACTCTCAATGAAAGCACCAATGTCGGTGTCAAAACCGGCGGATCTCGGGTAGGGGGTCCCGAACTGTGCGTCTAAGGCGGATGGTAACAGGAGGCGGGGGACACAATGGTTACCCAGGTTCGGGCCCTCTCGATGGAGGTAATACCCTACTTCCTGCTTGATTGATCTTGATGATATGAGTATTACAAGAGTTGATCTACCATGAGATCGTAGAGGCTAAACCCTAGAAGCTAGCCTATGGTATGATTGTTGTTGTCCTACAGACTAAACCCTCCGGTTTATATAGACACCGGAGGGGGCTAGGGTTACACAAAGTACGTTACAAGGGAGGAGATCTACATATCCGTATTGACAAGCTTGCCTTCCACGCCAAGGAGAGTCCCATCCAGACACGGGACGAAGTCTTCAATCTTGTATCTTCATAGTCCAACAGTCCGGCCAAAGGATGTAGTCCGGCTGTCCGAGGACCCCCTAATCCAGGACTCCCTCACTCATGTCTGAAAATGGAGGTATCCCGACTATGTGACCGAAGGAATGACGAGACTGAGTGTAAGGCTGAACTGGCTTGAAGGAGAATCAAGGAAGAAAAACGTTAGAAGACCAAGGCAACAGCTAGCAAGCCGAAAAGAATTAAGAATCACCACCCACAGACTGCTGTTCATGCTCCGTTTTACTCAAGCACTCCTCTGCAGCAGATTCCACCATCACCTCCCCGTGCGGATGAACTAGTGCATCAGGATGGCCGTGTGGACGTTTTCATTCCTACTCCAATAGCACACGAGCAGGAAGTTGTTGATATCTTCCTCGAGAAGAATGATGAAGGAAATGCCTCACCCAGGCAACAAGTGAAAGATGACAAAACTGACGAAGAGATTGAGGTTGAGAAGGCAGAACCACTGCCTTCAAAGGAAATGCAAGCTGAGGCCTCCAAATCTATGGAGGAGAGTGAAAAGGTTGAGGGGGATCTTAATGCTTCCCGAGAGAAAACTACCCCGGTCACATCATCTGGTGCACCTTCCCTGATGGATGTTGATCCTGCTCCTCGTTCCAGTGCTCCACTAGTGGAAGAGGAAGAGAAGAAAGCTGAAGAGCCCATGGCTCACGAAGGAAATGTCCCACCTGTTTTACCCCTGACGTCCGAAGCAAGAAACTATTGTGCCCCCTGCCAAAGAAAATAAAGAGAAATAAATGACCCTAGTGCCTGAAAGCCAGAAAGCCGCTTAAGGACTTCTAGCGAGCAAGAAAGATGGTCAGTCTAGTTCATTAGAAAAATCAGCACATGAGAAGTCTAGGAAACTTTGTGCCCCACTGAAGCCTATTGGAGAAGATGTGCAAGCACCGGATGACATTCAAACACAGAATGTGAGCGAAGATCAACTAAAAAATCCTTATGGAACATTTCCGTTGTTCCCAGCTGGAGATGGCCCAAATGGTCCTGCTTTTAACGGGCAGTTTCACCTCTCGAAACTTGCTTTCTTTGGGACCAGTCTGTATGAAGGAGAGAGAACTTCACTGTCGCCTAGGTTCTGGACAAAAGAACAGGCAGTATATTATGCTCGGATCTTGTACGAAAAGAATCGTGTCTTCAAGCACCAGATTCTGAACTTTGCTGAGCTCAAAGAATTACCTTGCTTCCATCACGCAATCGAGCAGATTGAGCATGCTCTCCTGAAGGGTTTTCTCCGATTCAACCATGGGTGGAATCTTGAAGTAATTCGTCAATTCTATGCCACCCTGTATATCTCAAGAGAACTTGGAGATAGTTCTACATGGGTCCTCGAGTGGGTGACTGGAGAGGAAAAGATTAAATGCTAGGCAGACCAGTTTTTGGTATTATTGAATTTTCCTCGGTGCGAATTTGATGCAAATAGTGAACACATACTACACTACTGGGAAGTTTCTGAGGCCCAACTGCACATGCTGATTGATCCAACACTTGGTGGTCATGAATGCGTTGAAGTAAATTCGAAGAAGTTGGCCTATGAGATTAAAGTGCTATTCTATATCTTGTGCAACTCCCTCACTCCTACCAATAGGACATAAACCATCATGGGGAATGCACTACTTACCATGTCTCAGGGAGTTCGCTTCGATATCCCAGATCTTTTCATTCGCAACTTGGCATGTGCAGCTGACAGCCCTCAAGCCCTGAAGCCCTATGCACCATGGGTCATGTATGCAATCGAGCAGCTTACTGTAAAACACTTTTACTGCACATATGTTCCAAAAGATTTCATGCCTCCAGTCTGCAACATGCTCAGAATTGTGAAAGATATCGGCAAAGGAAAGATGCCAGTGGATGCCACTACTTCTGCTTCTGAGCCTGCCTCTACCAGAGCCCAGAAAGTCAAGAAATCACGAGTTGATATTCCTCATGAAGAAAATCCTTCTTTGTATGAGATTTTTCTTTACAGCCAGCAAGCATTGGAAAGCCACATCAAGCTCGATAGGAAAGAAAAGCTGGAGATGATGATCGAATTAAATCTGCTTCACAATTATGCTTGGCGAACTCTCTTGTACGAGAAAGAACAGAAAAAAGCGTTCCTGGACTCTACTTTGAAAGCATTATTCTCACAAGCAACTTTCAGCAGAGGGCATCGAAAAAGAATATGATTATCTGGAGTAGTTTGAAGTACCTCGACTTTGATGACAAACACCAATGCTCCCTCGGTGTTCTTCCTCAACTCACCTGCTGTTTGTCGAACCTGATGATGTTCTTGAAGACACTGCTGGAACATTCATTTACAAGCCAGAAGCACCTCGTGCTGCTACTCCCGAAGTGAAACCCCCAGCCCGTGCTGCATCTCCAACCCCTGCTTCGGCATCAACCATTCCTTGCTCCACATCTCTGAACAGTTCAAGCTCTGGTTCTGAGGGTTCTTTAGATGAGTAATTCCTCATATGCATTCTCCTTCCTTTTTGACACTTGTTGACAAAAGGGGGAGTGGTACACCGAGTGGTAGATCAGCGGGCTATTTGCAGGGTGTTTTTTCTCCATTTGCTTTTCCTCTGAACAATTTGGTTTCCTCGAACAGTTTGCTTCTTAAACTTAACGCACCACATGTGGTGTTAATATACTCGGCCGTCATGTAATGTTAATAACCCCCGCTGCAATGCTATTTGCTTCCAACTATATGTTTGCAGGTGCTATCGAAAGTTTACTCCCTAGCCATGTGTCGGTGCAACAAACCTTGGGTCTGTTGCCCAACTGTGCACAGGCACAAGATCAAGATTAAAGCACCAGCACAAGCCAGAGGTTGAAGAACCAAGGGGTTTGAAGAATCAACATGCAGCTCAGAGAGACCAAGACTGAGCCAGAGAAGCAAGGCATCGGCAAGAGAAGGGCCTCCCTTGCCGGGAAGGCGAGCCCGGCAAGGGGCGAGGCCACCACCAGAAGCAAGCAACCAAGGCTCCCCGACAGAGCCTGCCGGGGCTCGCGGGGGAGAAACACCCCACCAACCACTCAAACACGACTCACGTCGTCAATCAGTGCGGTGTCAAGCCGCAAGATGACTAAGTGGCAGCCATTCGCCACATGGCAGCCCTTTCCTACAGAAGAAACCCACATATGACACCCGTCCTGTGATGTGTCAAGAGAACAGGTGCGGAGCTGGCAAGATAAGCCCGGCAGGCCTTGCCAGGCAACCGGTGATGTGACACTAAGCGGCGCATTTAATGCACCCTATCAGCCCACAGAATTAGGTATGATAGCACTGTTTGCTATCATATCAGTGGATAATGGCCACTTTGCCACTATGGTGACCCCTTAATCTATAAAAGGAGGCCCATGGCACTCGGAGGAGAGGGTTAGAAAGTTGACAAACCCGAACCACCATATGCGCATAGTCGCTGTGGCCCCGAGGCAGACCTTGCCGGGCAAGTGTACTACTCGCCACCACACTTATTCCACCATCAATCCACCAAAGCAGGAGTAGGGTCTTATGAAGGAAATATGCCCTAGAGGCAATAATAAAGTTGTTATTTATATTTCCTTAAATCATAATAAATGTTTATTATTCATGCTAGAATTGTATTAACCAGAAACTTAGTACATGTGTGAATACATAGACAAACAGAGTGTGCCTAGTATGCCTCTACTAGACTAGCTCGTTAATCAAAGATGGTTAAGTTTCCTGACCATAGACATGTGCTATCATTTGATGAACGGGATCACATCTTTAGAGAATGATGTGATGGACAAGACCCATCCGTTAGCTTAGCACTATGATCGTTTAGTTTATTGCTATTGCTTTCTTCATGACTTATACATGTTCCTATGACTATGAGATTATGCAACTCCCGAATACCGGAGGAACACTTAGTGTGCTATCAAACGTCACAACGTAACTGGGTGATTATAAAGATGCTCTACAAGTGTCTCCGATGGTGTTTGTTGAGTTGGCATAGATCGAGATTAGGATTTGTCACTCCGAGTGTCGGAGAGGTATCTCTGGGCCTTCTCGGTAATGCACGTCACTATAAGCCTTGCAAGCAATGTGACTAATGAGTTAGTTGCGGGATGATGCATTATAGAACGAGTAAAGAGACTTGCCGGTAACGAGATTGAACTAGGTATGGTGATACCGACGATCGAATCTCAGGCAAGTAACATACCGATGACAAAGGGAACAACGTATGTTGTTATGCGGTTTGACCGATGAAGACCTTCGTAGAATATGTAGGAGCCAATATGAGCATCCAGGTTCCGCAATTGGTTATTGACCGGAGATGTGTCTCGGTCATGTCTACATATTTCTCGAACTCGTAGGGTCCGCACGCTTAACGTTCGATGACGATTTGTATTATGAGTTTCATGTTTGATGAACCGAAGTTTGTTCGGAGTCCCGGATGAGATCACGGACATCACGAGGAGTCTCGAAATGGTCGAAACATAAAGATTGATATATTGGAAGGTTATGTTTAGACACCAGAATGGTTTCGGATAGGTTCGGGCATTTTCTGGAGTATCGGGGGCTTACCAGACCCCCCCCCCCCGGGGGGGGAAGTTATTGGGCCTCATGGGCCTAGTGGTGGAAGAGAGTAGGCAGGCCAAGGAGTGATGCGCGCGCCCCTAGCCCAAACCGAATTGGACTAGGGTTGGGGGCCGGCCCCCCTTTCCTTCTCTTCTCCTCCTCCTTCCCCCTTCTCCTTGTGGGAATAGGAAAGGGGGGCGAATCCTACTGGGAGTAGGACCCCCCTTGGGCGCGCCACACCTTGGCCGGCCTCCTCCTCCCTCCTCCTTTATATACGTAGGAGGGGGCACCCCAAAGGCACATAGAAGTTTCTCTTAGCCGTGTGCGGTGCCCCCCTCCACAGTTACACACCTCGGTCATATCGTCGTACTGCTTAGGCGAAGCCCTGCGTCAGTAACTTCATCATCACCGTCACCACGCCGCCGTGCTGATAGAACTCTCCCTCGGCCTCAACTGGATCAAGAGTTCGAGGGACGTCACCGAGCTGAACGTGTGCAGATCGCGGAGGTGCCGTACGTTCGGTACTTGGATCGGTTGGATCGCAAAGACATTCGACTACATCAACCGCGTTACTAAACGCTTCCGCTTTCATTACGAGGGTACGTGGACACACTCTCCCCGCTCGTTGCTATGCTTCTCCTAGATAGATCTTGCGTGATTGTAGGCAATTTTTTTGAAATACTATGTTCCCCAACAGTGCCATCCGAGCCAGGCCTATGCGTAGATGTTATATGCACGAGTAGAACACAATGAGTTGTGGGCGATAATAGTCATACTGCTTACCAGCATGTCTCACTTTGATTCGGCGGTATTGTTGGATGAAGCGGCCCGGACCGACATTACATGACCGCGTTCATGAGACTGGTTCTACCGACGTGCTTCGCACACAGGTGGCTAGTGGGTGTCGGTTTCTCCAGCTTTAGTTGAATCGAGTTTGACTACGCCCGGTCCTTGTTGAAGGTTAAAAAAGCACACTTGACGGAAAATCTTTGTGGTTTTGATGCGTAGGTAAGAACGGTTCTTGCTAGAAGCCCGTAGCAGCCACGTAAAACTTGCAACAACAAAGTAGAGGACGTCTAACTTGTTTTTGCAGGGCTTGCTATGATGTGATATGGTCAAGACGTGATGATATACAAATTGTTGTATGAGATGATCATGTTTTGTAACAGTTATCGGCAACTGGCAGGAGCCATATGGTTGTCGCTTTATTGTATGAAATGCAATTGCCATGTAATTGCTTTACTTTATCACTAAGCGGTAGCGATAGTCATAGAAGCAATAGTTGGCGAGACGACAACAATACTTCGATGAAGATCAAGGTGTCAAGCCGGTGACGATGGTGATCATGACGGTGCTTTGGATATGGAGATCAAAGGCACAAGATGATGATGGCCATATCATATCACTTATTTGATTGCATGTGATGTTTATCCTTTATGCATCTTATTTTGCTTAGTACGGCGGTAGCATTATAAGATGATCTCTCACTAAATTTCAAGGTACAAGTGTTCTCCCTGATTATGCACCGTTGCTACAGCGTCGTGCCGAGACACCACGTGATGATCGGGTGTGATAAGCTCTATGTTCACATACAACGGGTGCATGCCAGTTTTGCACACGCAGAATACTCGGGTTAAACTTGACGAGCCTAGCATATGTAGATATGGCCTCAGAACACTGAGACCGAAAGGTCGAGCGTGAATCATATAGTAGATATGATCAACATAGTGATGTTCACCATTGAAAACTACTCCATCTCACGTGATGATCGGACATGGTTTAGTTGATATGGATCACGTGATCACTTAGATGATTAGAGGGATATCTATCTAAGTGGGAGTTCTTAAGTAATATGATTAATTGTACTTTAATTTATCATGAACTTAGTACCTGATAGTATTTTGCATGTCTATGTTGTTGTAGATCAGTGGCCCGTGCTACTGTTCCTTTGAATTTTAATGCGTTCCTAGAGAAAGCTAAGTTGAAATATGATGGTAGCAACTACACGGACTGGGTCCATAACTTGAGGATTATCCTCATTGCTGCACAAAAGAATTACGTCCTGGAAGCACCGCTAGGTGCAAGACCCGCTGCAGGAGCAACGCCGGACGTTAAGAACACCTAGCAAAGCAAAGCTGATGACTACTCAATAGTTCAGTGTGCCATGCTTTACGTCTTAGAACCGGGACTTCAACGATGTTTTGAACGTCATGGAGCATACGACATGTTCCAGGAGTTGAAGTTAATATTTCAAGAAAATGCCAGGATTGAGAGATATGAAGTCTCCAATAAGTTCTACAGTTGCAAAATGGAGGAGAATAGTTCTCTCAGTGAACACATACTCAAAATGTCTGGGTACCACAATCACTTGACTCAACTGGGAGTTAATCTTCCTGGTTGATAGTGTCATTGACAGAGTTCTTCAATCACTGCCACCAAGCTACAAAAGCTTCGTGATGAACTATAATATGCAAGGGATGGATAAGACAATTCCCGAGCTCTTCGCGATGCTAAAAGCTGCGGAGGTAGAAATCAAGAAGGAGCATCAAGTGTTGATGGTTAACAAAACCACTAGTTTCAAGAAAAATGGCAAAGGGAAGAAGGGGAACTTCAAGAAGAACGGCAAGCAAGTTGCTGCTCAAGTGAAGAAGCCCAAGTCTGGACCTAAGCCTGAGACTGAGTGCTTCTACTGCAAAGGGACTGGTCACTGGAAGCGGAACTGCCCCAAGTATTTGGCGGATAAGAAGGATGGCAAAGTGAAAGGTATATTTGATATACATGTTATTGATGTGTACCTTACTAATGCTCGTAGTAGCGCCTGGGTATTTGATACTGGTTCTGTTGCTCATATTTGCAACTCAAAACAGGGGCTACGGATTAAGCGAAGATTGGCTAAGGACGAGGTGACGATGCGCGTGGGAAATTGTTCCAAAGTCGATGTGATCACCGTCGGCACGCTACCTCTACATCTACCTTCGGGATTAGTTTTAGACCTGAATAATTGTTATTTGGTGCCAGCGTTAAGCATGAACATTATATCTGGATCTTGTTTGATGCGAGACGGTTATTCATTTAAATCAGAGAATAATGGTTGTTCTATTTATATGAGTAATATCTTTTATGGTCATGCACCCTTGATGAGTGGTCTATTTTTATTGAATCTCGATAGTAGTGGTACACATATTCATAGTATTGAAGCCAAAAGATATAAGTTTAATAATGATAGTGCAACTTATTTGTGGCACTGCCGTTTAGGTCATATTGGTGTAAAGCGCATGAAGAAACTCCATGCTGATGGGCTTTTGGAATCACTTGATTATGAATCACTTGATGCTTGCGAACCATGCCTCATGGGCAAGATTACTAAGACTCCGTTCTCCGGAACAATGGAGCGAGCAACAGACTTGCTGGAAATAATACATACCGATGTATGCGGTCCGATGAGTGTTGATGCTCATGGCGGGTATCGTTATTTTCTCACCTTCACAGATGATTTGAGCAGATATGGGTATATCTACTTGATGAAACATAAGTCTGAAACATTTGAAAAGTTCAAAGAATTTCATAGTGAAGTGGAAAATCATCGTAACAAGAAAATAAAGTTTCTACGATCTGATCGTGGAGGTGAATATTTGAGTTACGAGTTTGGTCTTCATTTGAAACAATGTGGAATAGTTTCGCAACTCACGCCACCTGGAACACCACAACGTAATGGTGTGTCCGAATGTTGTAACCGCACTTTATTAGATATGGTGCGATCTATGATGTCTCTTACTGATTTACCGCTATCGTTTTGGGGTTATGCTTTAGAGACGGCTGCATTCACGTTAAATAGGGCACCATCTAAATCCGTTGAGACGACACCATATGAACTGTGGTTTGGCAAGAAACCCAAGTTGTCGTTTCTTAAAGTTTGGGGCTGCGATGCTTATGTGAAAAAGCTTCAACCTGATAAGCTCGAACCCAAATCGGAGAAATGTGTCTTCATAGGATACCCAAAGGAGACTGTTGGGTACACCTTCTATCACAGATCCGAAGGCAAGATATTCGTTGCTAAGAATGGATCCTTTCTAGAGAAGGAGTTTCTCTCGAAAGAAGTGAGTGGGAGGAAAGTAGAACTTGATGAGGTAATTGTACCTGCTCCCTTATTGGAAAGTAGTTCATCACAGAAATCAGTTCCAGTGATTCCTACACCAATTAGTGAGGAAGCTAATGATGATGATCATGAAACTTCTGATCAAGTTACTACCGAACCTCGTAGGTCAACCAGAGTAAGATCCGCACCAGAGTGGTACGGTAATCCTGTTCTGGAGGTCATGTTACTTGACCATGACGAACCTACGAACTATGAGGAAGCGATGATGAGCCCAGATTCCGCGAAATGGCTTGAGGCCATGAAATCTGAGATGGGATCCATGTATGAGAACAAAGTGTGGACTTTGGTTGACTTGCCCGATGATCGGCAAGCCATAGAGAATAAATGGATCTTTAAGAAGAAGACTGACGCTGACGGTAATGTTACTGTCTACAAAGCTCGACTTGTTGCGAAAGGTTTTCGACAAGTTCAAGGAGTTGACTACGATGAGACCTTCTCACCCGTAGCGATGCTTAAGTCTGTCCGAATCATGTTAGCAATTGTCGCATTTTATGATTAGGAAATTTGGCAAATGGATGTCAAAACTGCATTCCTTAATGGATATCTTAAAGAAGATTTATATATGATGCAACGAGAAGATTTTGTCGATCCAAAAGGTGCTAACAAAGCGTGCAAGCTCCAGCGATCCATTTATGGACTGGTGCAAGCCTCTCGGAGTTGGAATATACGCTTTGATAGTGTGATCAAAGCATATGGTCTTATACAGACTTTTGGAGAAGCATGTATTTACAAGAAAGTGAGTGAGAGCTCTGTAGCATTTCTGATATTATATGTGGATGACATGTTGTTGATCGAAAATGATACTGTATAGCATAAAAGGATACTTGAATAAGAATTTTCAATGAAAGACCTCGGTGAAGTTGTTTATATATTGGGCATCAAGATCTACAGAGATAGATCAAGACGCTTAATTGGACTTTCACAAAGCACATACCTTGATAAAGTTTTGAATAAGTTCAAAATGGATCAAGCAAAGAAAGGGTTCTTGCCTGTGTTACAAGGTGTGAAGTTGAGTCAGACTCAATGCCCGACCATAGCAGAAGATAGAGAGAAAATGGAAGTCATTCCCTATGCCTTAGCCATAGGTTCTATCATGTATGCAGTGCTGTGTACCAGACCTAATGTGTGCCTTGCTATTAGTTTAGCAAGGAGGTACCAAAGTAATCCAGGAGTGGATCACTGGACAACGGTCAAGAACATCCTGAAATACCTGAAAAGGACTAAGGATATGTTTGTCATTTATGGTGGTGACAAAGAGCTCGTCGTAAATGGTTACGTCGATGCAAGCTTTCACACTGATCCGGATGACTCTAAGTCACAAACCGGATACGTATTTATATTGAATGGTGGAGCTGTCAGTTGGTGCAGTTCTAAACAAAGCGTCGTGGTGGGATCTATGTGTGAAGCGGAGTACATAGCTGCTTCGGGAGCAGCAAATGAAGGAGTCTGGATGAAGGAGTTCATATCCTATCTAGGTGTCATACCTAGTGCATCGGGTCCAATGAAAATCTTTTGTGACAATACTGGTGCAATTGCCTTGGCAAAGGAATCCATATTTCACAAGAGAACCAAGCACATCAAGAGACGCTTCAATTCCATCCGCGATCAAGTCAAGGAGGGAGACATAGAGATTTGCAAAATACATGCGGATCTGAATGTTGCAGACCCATGGACTAAGCCTCTCTCACGCCAAAACATGATCAGCACCAAGACTCCATGGGTGTTAGAATCATTACTATGTAATCTAGATTATTAACTCTAGTGCAAGTGGGAGACTGAAGGAAATATGCCCTAGAGTCAATAATAAAGTTGTTATTTATATTTCCTTATATCATGATAAATGTTTATTATTCATGCTAGAATTGTATTAAGCGGAAACTTAGTACATGTGTGAATACATAGACAAACAGAGTGTCCCTAGTATGCCTCTACTAGACTAGCTCATTAATCAAAGATGGTTAAGTTTCCTGACCATGGACATGTGTTGTCATTTGATGAACGGGATCACATCATTAGATAATGATGTTATGGACAAGCGACCCATCCGTTAGCTTAGCACTATGATCGTTTAGTTTATTGCTATGGCTTTCATCATGACTTATTCACGTTCCTATGACTATGAGATTATGCAACTCCCGAATATCGGAGGAACACTTAGTGTGCTATCAAACGTCACAATGTAACTGGGTGATTATAAAGATGGTATTTGTTGAGTTGTCATAGATCAAGATTAGGATTTGTCACTCCAAGTGTCGGAGAGGTATCTCTGGGCCCTCTCGGTAATGCGCGTCACAATAAGCCTTGCAAGCAATGTGACTAATGAGTTAGTTGCGGAATGATGCATTACGGAACGAGTAAAGAGACTTGCCGGTAACAAGATTGAACTAGGTATGGTGATATCGACGGTCGAATCTCGGGCAAGTAAGATACCGATGACAAAGGGAACAACGTATGTTGTTATGCGGTTTGACCGATAAAGATCTTTGTAGAATATGTAGGAGCCAATATGAGCATCCAGGTTCCGCTATTGGTTATTGACCGAAGATGTGTCTCGGTCATGTCTACATAGTTCTCGAACCCGTAGGGTCCGCACGCTTAACGTTCGATGATGATTTGTATTATGAGTTTCGTGTTTTGATGAACCAAAGTTTGTTCGGAGTCCCGGGTGAGATCACGGACATGAAGAGGAGTCTCGAAATGGTCGAGACATAAAGATTGATATATTGGAAGGTTATGTCTGGACACCGGAATGGTTTCAGATAGGCTCGGTCATTTTTGGAGTACCGGGGGGTTACCGGAACCCTCCCCCCCCCCCCCGGGGGAAGTTATTGGGCCTCATGGGCCTAGTGGTAGAAGAGAGGAGGCAGGCCAAGGAGTGGCGCCCCCCCCCTAGCCCAAACCGAATTGGACTAGGGTTGGGGGCCGCCCCCCCTTTCCTTCTCTTCTCCTCCTCCTTCCGCCCTTCTCCTTGTGGGAAAAGGAAAGGGGGCGAATCCTACTTGGAGTAGGACTCCCCCCCTTGGGCGCGCCACACCTTGGCCGGCCTCCTCCTCCCTCCCCCCTTTATATACGTGGGAGGGGGACACCCGAAAGGCACACAAAAGTTTCTCTTAGCCGTGTGCAGTGCCCCCTCCACAGTTACACACCTCGGTCATATCGTCGTAGTGCTTAGGCGAAGCCCTGTGCCGGTAACTTCATCATCACCGTCACCACGCCGTCGTGCTGACGGAACTCTCCCTCGGCCTCAACTGGATCAAGAGTTCGAGGGACGTCACCGAGCTGAACGTGTGCAGATCATGGAGGTGCCGTACGTTCGGTACTAGGATCGGTTGGATCGCGAAGACGCTCTACTACATCAACCGCGTTACTAAACGCTTCAGCTTTCGGTCTACGAGGGTACGTGGACACACTCTCCCCACTCGTTGCTATGCTTCTCCTAGATAGATCTTGCATGATCGTAGGCAAATTTTTTGAAATACTACGTTCCCCGACATCTTACGCCTCGCGGTGGCCCGAACCTGGGTAAACTGCTTGTGTGCTCTCTGCCGTGCTGCCGTGCGCTGATCTACTCTTTGTGCACGCGATGTCCCCCCGTCGAACTAGCAAGGGGCCACCCGGTCCCATAGGTGGTCGTGGATATCCCGCGACATCTTTGGCGCGCCAGGTAGGGGGCTCGCTTGCGCGAACCAGAAAGCATGCACAGCACGTCATCTTCATCTCCATCTTCATTTTCGACGACGCCATCGACCATGGCGCCTAAGAAGAGGAAGTCCGGCCCTTCGGCCCATCTGTCCACCTCGAAGGCTCTGCTGCCTGCGGCCTCTGTGAGGGCGAGCGAGGACGAGAATGCTGCTGGGGGCGTGACTGGTGCGGGTGGCGCCCTCACCGCTCCCTCCGTGGCCGACACGGGGGCTGGAGGTGTCGGAAGAGAACAGCATCAGCAACGCCCTGGTGGTCACGCTCCGCAAGGTGCGAGCAAGGGGGTCACTCCATTTGCACCCCCTCCTCCCATTGACGGGCACAACTGCAGCAACGGTGCTTGGTCCGGGGCGAACCATCGTCCTCCGACCGCCCCCGCCACGGAGGCGACGGCCTGCATGTCTCCTCCCGAACGAGTTGACCAGACTGCTGCGCTCGACGGAGTCGCTGACCCCCGAGCACCATCGCTGCACGACCCCGCAGCCTAGGTGGTCGTTCCACAGCTACGTGCGTGCGACACTACCACCGACGCCGCTGCTGGCGCCGTCAGGAGCCGGGCGACGGTGCGGTCGACGTCATCAACCGCTATGCCCAGCACAGCCGTGGAGGCTATGGCACGAGCTCAGCTCCTACTGAAGTTTCCACTGGCGGCCGAGCAGATGGATGAATGGTGTGCCACCATCCAGAGCCTGCTTGGTTTTGCCGAGGCTGGGGGCTCGTGATGGGCTGGCCCGCCGCAACCTCCCCAAGCGATGGCAACCGCCCGCACTGCTGGCTGAACGGAGGGGGCTGTCCCCACGGTGCAGTTCCCACCACGGCAGCCGATGCAGGTGCAGAAGAATCAAGATCCTGACGACGTCTCGATGGACTCTTCTGACCCTCGAGCACATCCAAGCCAACGTCGAACCCCGGAGGACAGGCGGCGAGGAGACACGCGCGTTGCCTTGGATCGGCGCAGCAACGACCTCCGCCAGACCGATGGGTGCGGCGGCCTCAACGGCGACGAGCCTGCGCTCGGTGTTGGCGGGTGCCTTCACACGGGAGCTGCGGCAAGTCCGTTGGCCGTCCGTTCGCACGTTCAAGCCAGAGATACCTGAGAAGTACGACGGGAGGCTGAACCCGGCAGAGTTCCTGAGCATCTACACCATCGCTATTCATGCTGCCGGGGGAAGAGACAAGAAAGTGTTCAACAACTACTTCCCTTTGGCTCTTAAGTCCAATGTGAGATCTTGGATAATGCACCTGCCGGAGAACTCCATTTCGTCATGGGCAGATCTGTGCCACGAGTTCATCGGTGCCTTCACCGGTGGCCACCAAGAGCCCGGCAGGCCCAATGATCTGCAGCTTCTCCAGCAGAAGGAAGGAGAAACCCTCCGTAAGTATTTACAGAGATTTAGTAAAGTTCATAGAAATATTCCAAACATCCATCCGGCAGCCGTTATAGCAGCCTTCCAGTCCAATGTGCGCAACTGTCGCATTCGTTCTAAGATGAATGTGCGGTTCCCAAGACTGTGAAGGAGCTATACAGACTGGTGGATAAGTGTGCTCGGATGGAGGAAGGGAGGAAGTTGCCCGGAGAGGAGGATTGCATAAATGTTGATTCAGAGGATGAGGATGAATCAACCAGTCAGAGAAAGGGCAAGAAGCGCAGGAAGAAGCCAAGAGATAAGGCAGTGATGACTGTAGAAGGTTCGGGCACACCTAGTACCCGCAAAAAGGTCAAGGCTGAGGCCCCTGGCAAGAAAGTTGCCGCGTGCGCTGCCTGCCAGGAAGCCGCTGCCGCGAAAAAAGTTAGGAAAGGTGATGGGCCATACTGAAGATCCACCGGACCAAAGGCCACGACCTTAAGGAGTGTTATCAGGTTGAGCAACTCGTCAAGAAACAGAGAGCAGAGTATGACAAGCATGATAAGGAGAAAGGTCAGAACGCTGCTGGCGGTAAGGGCCGAGGTGGTGAAGCAAATCGTCTCGGCAAACCCTTTCGGAACCAAGGAAAACCCACCAGGGGCCAAGAGAAGAAAATTTGTGATGATATGAGTGATGGAGGGAATGAAGAGGAAACCAGTGAGCAGGAATTTCAGAAGGCCCCTAACGCCCTATGCATTGATGGAGGTGCATCTTTGCGCACCTCTCATCACCCACTCAAGCGATGGGCACGGGAGGTCAATGCCGTGGAACCAGCGCCAGAGGCCCGAAAGCCGCTCAAGTGGTCCCACACGCCCATTATCTTTGATGAGGAGGATCATCCTGGTCGCACCACAGCAGTAGGATGTTTGCCATTGTTGGTCTCCCCGACAATTCGCAACCTCAAGGTCACAAAGATGTTAGTGGATGGCGGGGCCGGGTTGAATCAGATTTCCCCTGCAGTCATCAACAAGCTTCAGATAGGAGGAGAAGAACTAGAGGTTACCGTCACGTTTCAAGGAGTCAATCCCGGTAGGAGCCATCCTAAGGGGAAGGTTACGTTGCCGGTGACGTTTGGGGGAGAACTGAACTATCGGACTAAGAAGATTGTGTTTGATGTGGTTGACCTCCCCCTGTCGTACAATGGGATTCTGGGACGCCCGGCCCTGGCTAAGTTCATGGAAGCATCTCACTATGCTTATAACACCTTGAAGATGCCTGGACCACTTGGAGTCATCACCATCCCATCAGATGAGAAGGATGCAGTTATCTGCATGGACAAGATGTACTGGGATGCGGTTGCGGCAGAGGCTGCGGCGGCAGCAGCTCCCGCCAAGGAAAGCAAAGGAAAGAAGAGAGATTGTAGGGCCTCCGGCAAGGAGTCCGGGAGGCGTGCCCCCTCCGAGTGCACGGCGCCCGTTGACGACGTGCCGGAGTGTTCCAACAGCAAGAGATCCAAGGTTGTTGCACCCCAAGTGAAGAAGGTCCCAGCAGGGCTGGCTGGCATTGATGGTACTTTCACTATCAGCGCCACCCTTGATGACAAATACGATAGCGCGCTCATTGCCTTCTTGTGGGCGAATACCGATGTGTTTGCCTAGCAACCATCTGATATCCCCGGTGTTCCCAGGGAGGTAATCGAGCACCACCTTGTTGTCTGCCCACACGCCCGACCCGTCAAGCAGAAAGTCCGGAAGCAGGCCCTGGAGCGGCAGCAGTTCATTGCCGAAGAGATCAAGAAATTAGAGGCAGCTGGTTTGGTCAGAGGAGTACTACACCCTACGTGGTTGGCAAATCCAGTGGTGCTCCGGAAGGCGAATGGGAAATGGAGGCTCTGGATTGATTTCACATATCTCAACAAGACTTGCCCGAAGGACCCATTCCCCTTCCCGCGCATCGACCAGATCGTGGATTCCACTTCAGGTTGCGATCTGCTCTCCTTCTTGGATGCATACTCCGGATATCACCAGATCTTCATGTCCAAAGAAGATGAGGAGAAGACATTGTTCATCACTCCCTATGGTACGTACTGTTTTGTCCGCATGCCTTTCGCATTAAAGAGTGTCGAGTCCACTTTTGCAAGAGCAGTCCACATTGGTTTTGAGCCACAGTTGCATAGAAATATATAAACTTGTATGGATGATATCATGGTCAAAACCAAGGATAAGGCCACCCTTTCCAGGATTTGGAAGAGACATTTGCTAATTTGCGCAAGATCAACTTGAAGCTCAATCCGGAGAAGTGTGTATTCGGTGTCCCCTCCGGCAAGTTACTTGGATTCTTCGTGTCCCATCGGGGGATCGAAGCCAACCCCGACAAGATCAGGGCCATTGAGCAGATCCAAGCGCCAAGGACAGTTAAGGATGTAAGGCGCTTGACGGGATGCGTTGCCGCGCTAAGCAGATTCATTTCCAAGTCTGCCGAGCGTGCCTTGTTGTTCTTCAAAATCTTGAAGAAAGCAAGGCATATGAAGTGGACCTCGGAAGCAGATGTTGCTCTGCAAGAATTCAAGTCCTACCTATCGTCTGTGCCTACCTTGGTTGCACCCAAACCCCAAGAGTCGTTATTGCTTTACTTGGCGGCAACCAACCAAGTGGTCAGTGCGGCCTTGGTAGCACAGCGAGAGGTAGATAAGGCAGAAAGAGGCCAAGCCACGACAGAGTCAGAAAAGGATCAGAACAACAGTGAGCATGGCAACGAGAGCAACCCCAAGGACGCGGCAAGGAAGAAAGTGGTGCAGTGCCCAGTATACTTTGTCAGCTCCTTGTTACAAGGGGCTAGATCAAGGTATTCTGGCGTGCAAAAGTTGATCTTTGGCCTCATCATGGCCTCAAGGAAACTGCGCCACTACTTCCAAGCCCATGAGATTACAGTTGTCACTCGTTTTCTGTTGCAAAGGATACTTCAAAAGCCTGAGGCTACTGGCAGGATAGTGGACTAGGCTTTGGAGTTATCCAGCTTTGGCCTTAAGTTTGAGAGCACATCAACTATTCAGACTAGGGTGCCGGCAGAGTTTATTGCGGAATGGACGCCAACCCCTAATGAAGAAGTGACAGAAACAACTCTCCCCGGCAAGGAATCGCCTCAATAATGGATCATGTATTTTGATGGTGCTTTTTCCCTACAAGGTGCAGGGGCTGGCGTGCTTCTTGTTTCTCCCTCCGGGGAGCACCTAAAGTACGTCGTCCAAATGCACTTTGCCTGGGAAGAAGCCACCAACAATACAGCTGAGTATGAAGGGCTCCTTGCCGGGCTCAGGATTGCAGCAGAATTGGGAATTAAGAAGTTGATCATTCGAGGAGATTCACAGCTCGTGGTGAGACAAGTCAACAAGGATTATCAAAGTCCATTGATGGAAGCATACGTCGAGGAAGTGAGAAGATTGGAGGAGCACTTTGATGGGTTGCAAAAAGAGCACGTACCCCATCCAAAAAACAGCATATCTGATCACCTGTCAAAGTGTGCTGCGCATAAGCTTCCTGTGGAACCAGGAACTTTTGTTCTCCATCTCTCTCAACCCTCCGTATCACAAGCCACAATGGCCTAGAAAAGGAGAAAGTTGGACTACGGTAAGCCTCTCCCGGCAGAGACCCTGCCGAAAACAACTCCTCATAGCCTGCCGGACCACCCCCTCTAGCCGGGCCTATGGACCCCGTGAACGAGGCTGGTGCTCCCGCGGCCGAGGAGGTGCCGCTAGTCCTTGTTACCGAGCCCCAGGCTCCAACTTGGGCAAGGGACATCGTGCGCTTCCTCCAAACCGGAGAACTTCCCGGCGACCAAGATGAAGCTGAGAAAGTAGCCCGGAGGGCCAGTATGTATCAGTTTGTCGATGACACTCTGTACAGAAGAAGGCCCAACGGTGTGAAATTGAAGTGTGTCTGCCAGGAGGATGGAAAGGAACTACTGGCTGAGATTCATAGAGGAATGTGCGGCTCACACATTGGATCAAGGGCATTAGTTGGGAAAGCATTCCGGCAAGGATTCTATTGGCCCACAACCCTCCAAGATGCAGTTGAGCTCATCACGACATGTGAAGCCTGCCAGTTCCATTCCAAGAGAACACGCTGTCGGTGTCACAACCGGCGGATCTCGGGTAGGGGGTCCCGAACTGTGTGTCTAAGGATGATGGTAACAGGAGACGGGGGACACAATGTTTACCCAGGTTCGGGCCCTCTCTATGGAGGTAATACCCTACTTCCTCCTTGATTGATCTTGATGAATAGGAGTATTAGAAGAGTTGATCTACCACGAGATCGTAATGGCTAAACCCTAGAAGTCTAGCATGTATGACTATGGTAATGAGTCTCCCCCTCCGGACTAAGTCCTCCGGTATATATAGACACCGGGAGGATCTAGGGTTACACAAGGTCGGTTACAAAGAAAGGAATCTACATACTTGATAGCCAAGCTTGCCTTCCACGCGAAGGAGAGTACCATCCGAACACGGGTGCAGTCTTTGGTCTTCGTATCTTCGCAGCCCATCAGTCCGGCCCATGGCTAACAGGCCGGACGCCCGAGGACCCCTTAGTCCAGGACTCCCTCAGTAGCCCCCGAACCAGTCTTCAATGATGAGGTGTTTGGCGCATAGATTTTCTTCAGCATTGCAAGGCGGGTTCCTCCACCATTGACCTCCAAGTAATGTATTCAGCCTTCCTTTTAATGTCGCTCCCCTCGGCTTTTGTGTATCAATGACTTCAGCTTCCACGTGTCGAGCGAATGCGGAAGGTCAGGGTATTTTGCACATAACACCACGGCCATGCGAGGGATAGCGTCTATTTAAAGAGATTGGATCTCAGATCCATTTGACATCTCATGGAAAGATCCCCAAAGATTGCTAGGAAAGAACACTCCAACATGTCTAGCATCCCCGCCTCCTTCTCCTGTCCCTGCGGCCCAGAAAAAGGCGAGTGGGAGAAGTGCTCTGTATCCCATAGTCGGCTAGTGAAGTTGCAAACACAGGGATTTCTCCCTCCTGCGGACCTGGTCCCTATTAGAGCAAGGTTGGCCTCCTTCAACGGCGGAACCCAGGCGGAGGATTTCCCCAATCCATCCGTGGGGAACGAGTGTGTTTCGTCCCCTATCTACTAAGGGGCGTCGGATTTCCAATCCATCTGTTCCTTCGGGGGCTTCTGGAATACTATGGCCTCCAGCTGCACAACTTTACTCCCGCCTCCATCCTGCACATTGCGGGTTATGTTGCTTTATGCGAACTATTTCTGGGTATTGAGGCCCATTTTGAACTATGGAGAAAGTTGTTCTGTCTTGTCCCGCGTAACCACGAGGGATCAATATTTGAAGTGGGCGGAGCCGAAATATGGCGCATCGCCGATACCGGGTACCTGTCCAGCACACCAAGGAAGGCATCCGAAGAATGGCCTTCCGAATGGTTCTATATCGAGGACGTCACACTTCCCGACCCAGTTCGGAAGGGTCTTCCCGAGTTTTCAAGCATTCCGCCGAACAAACGCCACAGTTGGCGCCCCCAGAGTCTTGAAGAGGATGACAGTGCGGAAGTTCGTCAACTCATGAGCAAGATAAAGACGCTCGCCCAGTCCGGATTAACAATAGTCGAGGTAATGGCGACCTCCATAGTATGAGGGGTTCAGCCACTTCAATACAGAGGGCTCCCAATGTGGCACTATAATGGGGAGGATGATGCCTCCCGCTGCGGTCGGAAAGGTCCGGACACCCCCGCTGCTCTGGCCAAGATTTTGGCCGAGCTATATAAAGGGGAGGAAAAGGAATTTCTTTGCATCAAACACAGAGATGGGTACTCTATGTACGACCCTCCCAGCTGGGTAAGTCCTAACCCCTCTGTGTTTACTCATTCCACTCCCCAGGTCATCTTTAATGAATTCTTAATAAACTTATTTATAACAGCACTGGTGAAAGATCTCCGAGGGGCTTCACAGCCCCGCCCCACGGCCCGAGAATCACAACCGGGAGCTTGATCCTGGGTTCGAGGAGGATTCAGATATATTCGTGGTACTCGCAGAAGGGGTGTTTTACCAGGCGAGCTACGATGGCACGGAAGTGGCTATTGTCGCCGACTATCCCGGTCTTCTTCCTGCTTCTCATGTAAGTCATCAGGAGTCATCCCCCCCCCGAAAGAGTTTCCTCGTTCTGCCTCACCCACCGTACTGTCTCATGCTCCAAAGGGGAGACGTTCGGCACGTCATGCTACCCCGGGGGCGACTCCAAAGAGAGTGGTTCCCACGCCGAGCAAGGCCTCTAAAAGGAAGGTAGGTGAAGACACGGCCGGGCCTTCATCGAAGAGGTACGGATTTGAAAACATGCTTTCAGTAGTCACATCCAACTGTGACTGCTATGTTTGTCCTGTATCAATAAAAAGGTTCGCCGAACTATGTCCGGGAATTCGGCCTGCCATACTCCCAACAGTGAGGGTGCAGACCCCGTCGGAGAGACGGGGGCCGATACGGGAATAACACCAGACTATCCTTCGCCCGAGGGTTCGGAAGACATGTCCGTCACCAACTCAGAAGTGGAGAGCGCCATGAATCATCGGCGCTGGAGGGCCGTTTTCCGAGACCTTGGCTTCTCAAAAGAGGCGTTCGATGCCTTCAGCTCGGCTGATGCATACATCCGAGCTACTCGAGATGGCCTTGGCAGAGCCACAAAGCAGCATTTAACAGATGTGCAGGTACGTTTTCTTTGTCTGAATAGGATAACCATATGCCAGTAGCCCCTGAGACTGAAAGCAGTTGGTACAACTGATTTAAGGATCGTTGTATAACCAGGTACTTACGGAAAAGAACAACTTGCTAGCCCAAGAGCTGGAACAGTATCAGGCACAGCTAAATGCTACTACCGCCGAACAGAACAAGTCCAAGAAGGCATCTTCTGGTAATGTTCCCCTCCATCGAGGAACAATAATTATATACCAGTTGTGCTAATACTGTTGCTTGTCTCATAGTAGGATCGTTAGATCAACTGGAAGAGAAAGAGTCGAAAAGACTACATGCCGCAGGCGAGCGGGTGCTGGCCCGAGTCAGACAGGAGAAAAACAAACTCCAAGATTCAAATACCCAGCTGGGCGAAGAACTGAAAGATGTGCGGGCCCAATTGGCCGACTCCGTAAAGGAGAACAAAAGGCTGCGAGGCGGCATATTCAGTATGTGGCCGAACTATACCTTATAGTAATTCGGACATGACAGGGACTGACAGAGTTATGTCGGCAGGTATGCTGACCGGTCGTCCCGAGGAGGAGATGTCCGGATTCTCGGGCGATCTGCTACAAGAGCTATCGTGCATGCATGAGCAAGCTCGGCAGGCGATGCGAAGCGTTGCCAAGGCCTTGTGGCCATCTGCCTCTCCTCCAGGAAAGATGGAGGAGCTCCTAGAGCTATTCAAGGGAGCACGGCGGCGCTTTCGATTGTGGAAAATATCAGCCTGCCGGGAAGGTGCGCGAGAGGCCTGGGCCACGGTGAAAACACGGTACACCAATCTTGATCCGGATCATATGGCTCGGGTCGGACCTCTAGGGTCAGATGGGAAAGAAGTTCCCGTTAGTTTGGTATATGACCAAGTAAAAGTAGCCGCCAAGTATTCCCAGCAGGATTGTAAGTTAGATAGCCTGCTGGACGGTATAGAGGAGGAAATGTTTGAGTCCAAGTGACTATGTATTTTCCTTCTAGCTGAATTGTAAAACAATTGTCACGGCAGACCTTTTTGCTTCGACCTCTGGACCCGAAGGTGCAGAGTGTTTCCGAATACCAGTGCGACCGAATAGACCGGTGTATGCTTGGAAACCAGGCATAGGGGTCATAGTTGCTTGAACAGACAAGTTGTATCAGGCTAGTTATGTTATATTACATTAAGATTGTAAGAAACATCTTCCAGAGAGAATAGTTCCGTTAAGGGTTCCTTTCCCTGGGTGTGCATGTGTTAATGCGCATGTCCGAACTATGATTGAATAATCACAGTATGTTTTAACTTCTGGGGGTTCACAATGTAGTAAATGCAAAAAACATCTTTAATCCACCGACCGAATATTCCCTTAAGAACACTAGCTTTCGGCTTCACCCAGTCTGAGGTACACATCCGGATTACCCGGCAGTAACAATCGCAGAGGTGCTCCCTTTATGCCCTAGCCAAACTAACAGGAACGTAGGGCATAAGCACAGGAGCTAGGCAACCCAGCTTCGCCAAAATTGAAGTCATATCGATGCATATAATGGCGAAGAAAAGGGACATATGGAAAACGCATATGTGATGAGCTTGATGCTCGAAAAATAATAATAGCAAGCTTCTGTTCAAGAAGCCCCCAGGTATGATGGATGTGCATATGTGAAAATGTGCATCAGGGGTGCGCGGTCTAACCGCACGAAAGCTTTAAAGCTAAAGAGAAAAAGCGAAAAGAGAGAAAAAACGAAGGAAACAACAAAGGGGAAGGAGGCGAACACAAGAGTTCGGCGCTAGGCATATAATCTTCGGAGCGCATCATGCAAATGGTACGCTCCTCCGGTGAGAACTTCGTCGATGATGAAGGGACCCTCCCATTTGGGCTTGAGTTTGTCCTTTTTCTTCTCCGGCAAACGTAGAACGAGTTCGCTAATGTTGTAAGTCTTGGCCCATACTTCCCTGCTTTGATATTTGCGGGCCTGTTATTGATAAAATGCGGAACGGGCTTTTGTGACGTCGCGCTCCTCCTCCAGGGCGTCTAAGCTATCCTGCCGATCGAGATCGGCCTCTCTCTCTTGGTACATGCGCACTCGAGGTGAGTCATGAATAATGTCGCAGGGTAGTACCGCTTCAGCGCCGTACACCATAAAGAAAGGTGTGTATCTGGTAGTACGATTGGGCGTGGTCCGCAGCGCCCAGAGTATGGAGTCGAGCTCCTCAACCCAGTGCTTGTCTGATTCCTTCAAAGATCGCACCAGCCTCGGTTTAATGCCGCTCATAATAAGACCATTGGCCCGTTCGACTTGGCCATTTGTTTGCGGGTGATCGACGGAGGCGTAATCGAACTTAATGCCTAGATTGGCGCACCAATTTTTCACCTCATCGGCTGTGAAGTTGGAGCCGTTATCGGTGATGATGCTATGTGGGACACCATAACGGTGTACAACGCCGCATATAAAGTCTATCACTGGTCCAGCTTGGTCCGTTTTAACTGGTTTGGCCTCTATCCATTTAGTGAATTTATCCACCATGACCAGCAGATATTTTTTCTTATGGCTTCCTCCTTTGAGGGGTCCGACCATATCAAGCCCCCAGACCACGAAAGGCCAGGTGATGGGGATTGTTTGCAGAGCGGTGGGTGGCATATGGCCCTGGTTGGCGAAAAGCTGGCATCCGACGCAACGTTGGAGAAGGTCCTGTGCGTCTGCTTGGGCCATCGGCCAATAAAAACATGTACGGAAGGCCTTGCTAACAAGGGCCCGAGCTGCGGTGTGGTGACCGCCGAGGCCGGCATGAATTTCCGCCAAGAGGTGCCGCCCCTCTTCCTCGGAGATACATCTTTGAAGGACTCCGGTAGCGCTTTTCTTGTAGAGCTCTCCGTCGTGAACCTTGTAGGCCTTCGAACGCTTGACAATGCGGCGGGCCTCATTCTAATCCTCAGGGAGTTCTTTCCTAAGGTAGGCCAAGAAAGGTTCGGTCCATGGGGCAATGACTGCCATAATGAGATGGGCCGACGGTGTTATTTCGGTGGATGAGCCCCCGACGGTACAGTGTGTTCAGAATCTGGGATTGTGTTCGGATCCAGACTAGAGTCGCTGCTTTCCCCTTGCCACACCACGGATGGCTTAAAAAGCCTTTCCAGAAAGATGTTAGGTGGTACGGGGTCGCGCTTGGCGCCGATGCGAGCGAGGACGTCCGCCGCTTGATTACTTTCTCGAGCCACGTGATGAAACTCAAGCCCCTCGAACCGAGCCGACATTTTCAGGACGGCATTGCGATAAGCCAGCATTTTTGGATCTTTGGCGTCAAAATCTCTATTTATTTGAGATATTGCAAGGTTTGAGTCCCCGCGCACTTCTAGGCATTGTATTCCCATGGAGACGGCCATCCGAAGACCATGCAATAAGGCCTCATATTCGGCTGCGTTGTTGGAGTCTGTATATAATATTTGTAGTATGTACTGGACTACATCTCCAGTGGGGGACGTTAAAACGACACCCGCTCCTAATCCTGCCAGCATTTTGGAGCCATCGAAATACATGACCCAGTTGGAATATGTGCCGTACTCTTTAGGGAGTTCGGCCTCTGTCCATTCGGCGATGAAGTCCGCCAATACTTGGGATTTAATGGCTCGACGTGGTTTGTATGTTATGTCGAATGGAAGGAGCTCAATTGCCCATTTGGCAATCCGGCCCATAGCATCGCGGTTGTTTATTATGTCATTGAGTGGTACTTCGGAAGCCACCGTGATCAAACACTCTTGAAAATAATGTCGCAGCTTCCGGGATGCCATGAAGACCGCGTGTGCTATCTTTTGATAATGGGGGTACCGGGATTTGCATGGTGTGAGAACAGTGGACACGTAATATACCGGCTTCTGAAGCGGGAACTTGTGTCCATCCTGCTCTCGCTCAACAACGAGCACGGCGCTCATCACCTGGTGTGTGGCCGATATGTATAATAGCATGGGTTCGCCGACGTTTGGCGCGGCCAGGATTGGGTTGTTCGCTAGGAGGGCTTTTATTTCTTCTAGTCCGACCGTCGCCGCATCCGTCCACTCGAAGTGATCGGTGCGCCGAAGTAGGCGGTACAGTGGAAATGCCTTTTCTCCCAATCTGGAGATAAAGAGGCTTAACGCTGCCACACATCCGGCCAGTTTTTGGACCTGTTTAAGGTCTGTTGGTGTAGCCAATTGCGACAAAGCTCGGTTTTTGGCTGGATTTGCTTTGATTCCTCTGCTGGAAACAATGAAGCCCAATAGTTTTCTGGCGGGGACGCCGAAAACACACTTTCTTGGATTGAGCTTAATGTCGTATGCACGGAGGTTGTCGAATGTGAGGCGTAAATCGTCTATTAGCGACTCGACGTGCCTGGTCTTAATGACGACGTCGTCCACATATGCTTCTACTGTCTTGCCGATCTGCTTTTCCAGGCATATTTGAATCATGCGTTGGTAAGTGGCGCCAGTGTTTTTTAGCCCGAAAGGCATAGTGTTGAAGCAAAAAGGCCCATATGGGGTAATGAATGCCATTGCGGCTTGATCGGACTCCTTCATCTTGATCTGATGGTATCTAGAATATGCGTCGAGAAAACACAGCGAGTCGTGTCCTGCGGTAGCGTCAATGATCTGATCGATCCGGGGGAGGGGGAAGGGATCCATGGGGCAAGCCTTGTTGAGGTCTTTGAAATCGACACATAGGCACCAGGATTTATCCTTCTTTGGTACCATCACCAGGATTGCTAGCCAGTCCGGGTGTTTTATTTCTCTGATAAATCCGGCTTCGAGTAACTTGGCTAGCTCTTCTCCCATAGCTTGTCGTTTGGGTTCGGAAAAACACCGCAGTGTTTGTTTGACCGGCTTGTATCCCTTTAAGATATTGAGGATGTGTTCGGCTAGCCTGCGTGGGATTCCTGGCATGTCAGAAGGGTGCCGGGCGAATATGTCCCAGTTTTCACGCAGGAACTCTCGTAGCGCGACATCGATGTTGGATCGAGTTGTGCCCCGATAGATGTTGTCTTGTTGGGGTCTGTTGGATGGACCTGGAATTTCGCTATTTCCTCTGCCGGTTTGAAGGAGGTGGATTTGGGTCATTTGTCTAGGATCACATCGTCCCTATCCACCGTGGAGCGCAGTGTGATTAACTCGTCAGCCGCGAGGGCTTCAGATAATGCCTCAAGGGCGAGGGATGCGGTTTTATTCTCGGCGCGGAGTGCTATGTCTGTATCGCTGGCGAGAGTGATTGTATCGTTGGGCCCGGGCATCTTAAGCTTCATATATCTGTAATGAGGTATAGCTTGGAAGCGTGTAAAAGCATCTCGCCCCAAGAGGGCGTGATATCCGCTGTTGAAAGGGGCCACTTGGAAGGTTATATCTTCGGACCGATAATTCTTCGGCGTACCGAATACCACGTCAAGTGTGATTTTTCTCGCACACCATGCCTCTCGACTGGGAATGATTCCTCGGAAGGTCGTGCTGCTTTGCTCAATGCGGCTCCTGTCTATTTCCATTTTATGGAGTGTGTCCTCATAAATGAGGTTCGGTCCGCTGCCGCCGTCCATGAGAACCTTGGTAAGCCGAAAGCCGTCCACGATTGGACTGAGGACCAAGGCGGCTGGTGCTCGGACTGTCCTGTATTTTGGTTCGCAACTGGCATTAAACGTTATAGCCGTGTCGTTCCAAGGGTTTATTTCTGCGATTTGGCAGACTTCGGCGAGTTCGCGGAGTGCCCTTTTGCGCTTATTGTTTGAAGCGAATGTCTCGAAGACCGTCAGTACTTTGGGGTCGTCATCTTCTGGGGGGTGTTGTTCTGGTGTATGCTTGGTGAGGATGTCTTCGCCGCTCTTGGCCACTTTCCGGAGTATCCAACATGCTCTAAGGCTGTGCATTGGTATGTTATCCGGCGTTGCATGTATTCTGCATGGCCCGTCGAGCCATCCTTCTAGAACGGTTCCACGCCCTGTAGTGGATTTGTATTTCTTTACTATTGGTCCGGGCGTGCCACGAGGGTGCACCCTTTTCGCCTGAACAAGGGGTTGAGTGTGGACCAATGGTTCCCAATGGGCTGCCTGAGTTTTCCAGGCGCTTTCCATTGCGTTGTACTTCCGTACGATAGTTGCCAGGTCAGCAAAGTCTAATATGCGACGGCGGTTGATGGCGTTGAGGATTCCTTCGTCCATGCAGTTGTTTCGGAATGCTGAGATTGCTTCCTTGTTGCGGCAATCTTTAATCTTTTCTTTGACAAGAAGGAATCTGGCCCAGAAGTGGTGGAGCATTTCCTGAGACTGCTGTTGTATGCTCATGAGAGCGCTTATATTTCGGTGGGTGGGTGGTTTTAAATCCGAACCCTGACCCAATTTTGGATCCGGAATCTGAAGGTTGTCTGATTTTAACAGATCGGGCTCCGGGATATCCACTGATTTCTTGGGCCCGCCGTCCGATTCTACGTTCGGAGGGCAGGATGCATCTCCTCGCAGGTGGGTGTCCGGTTCTTTGAGATCGGAGATCCGTACATAGTCCGTCCTTAGTATGGAGGAAGAGTTGTCGTCTTGCTCATCGACTACCGCTATCTGGTGGGTGATCGGCGGAGATTTGATTTCTCTCTGATCGGGTTTAAGCCAAATTCAATCATAGTCTGTAGCAACCCCCAGGGCGGCGATGCAGTCGAGGAGTTCGTTTAAAGACGAAAGCTCCGCTGGATCCATCTGCTTGGAGTGTCCGGAGTCAATGCGAAGGGGATTTTCGATGACCCGGGAGGTCACCATCGGCTCGACGGCCGAACGGGCGGTCATGGTAAAGCCGCCCAGCCGGAGGGTTTGGCCTGGGGCCAGTAATCCTCCGGAGGTGATATTGTCCTTGAGAACGAGGCAAGCCATCGATCTTGTCTTCGACGTCATAGTGGAACTCTCAATGAAAGCACCAATGTCGGTGTCAAGACCGGCGGATCTCGGGTAGGGGGTCCCGAACTGTCCGTCTAAGGATGATGGTAACAGGAGACGGGGGACACAATGTTTACCCAGGTTCGGGCCCTCTCTATGGAGGTAATACCCTACTTCCTGCTTGATTGATCTTGATGAATATGAGTATTAGAAGATTTGATCTACCACGAGATCGTAATGGCTAAACCCTAGAAGTCTAGCCTGTATGACTATGGTAACGAGTCTCCCCCCTTCGGACTAAGTCCTCCGGTTTATATAGACACCGGGAGATCTAGGGTTACACAAGGTCGGTTACAAAGAAAGGAATCTACATATTTGATCGCCAAGCTTGCCTTCCACGCCAAGGAGAGTCCCATCCGGACACGGGTGCAGTCTTCGGTCTTCGTATCTTTGCAGCCCATCAGTCCGGCCCATGGCTAACAGGCCGGACGCCCGAGGACCCCTTAGTCCAGGACTCCCTCACACACCTGCCCACCCAAGCCCTTCAGACAATCCCTCTATCATGGCCATTTTCGGTCTGGGGGCTCGATATCCTCGGCCCCTTCTCCCGAGCAATCGGGGGCTTTGAATTCTTGTTCGTTGCCATCAACAAGTTTACAAAGTGGCCGGAAGTGACTGTCGTGAGAAAGGTGGCTGCTCAGTCAACTATCAAGTTCTTGAAAGAATTGGTGTGTCGTTTCGGAGTTCCAGCAAGGATCATCACTGACAACAGCACCCAGTTCACGAGCCACGCCTTCATGCAATATGTTCATGCCCTCGGATGCAAAATCTCATTCGCCTATGTGGCACACCCCCGGAGAAATGGACAAGCTGAGAGGGCGAACACTGAAATGCTTCATGGACTCAAGACAAAGACTTTTGATATGCTGCAGAAGCACGGCCGGCGGTGGATCGAGGAGCTGCCGGTAGTTCTCTGGTCCCTCAAAACGACACCTAACCGAGCTACCGGGCAGACTCCCTTCTCCCTGGTCTACGGGGCAGAAGCAGTTATCCCCACGAAACTCATTTACGGGTCTCCTCAAGTGCTTGCCTGCGATGAAGTAGTGCGAGATTAGCACCAGCGTGACGATGCTGTGCTACTTGAGGAGAACCGTCTCCGGGCTGCGACGCGTGCTGCATGCTACCAGCAAGCCCTACTTCGCTATCACAGCCGTAGGGTTCATGCCCGGTGTTTTGAGGAAGGTGACCTTGTCCTTAGGCGCGTTTAGTCCGCCAAGGGTACAAACAAGCTATCACCAAAGTGGGAAGGCCCTTACCGGGTGGTACGAGTCACCAGACCTGGCGCAGTCCGTCTGGAGACCGGAGATGGCACACCATTGCAAAACTCATGGAATATTGAGCATCTGCGAAATTTCTACCCGTAAGGCGCAGAGGCTGCCGGGCCCTGCTCGGCAGCCACCCATTGTACATGGCCTTGCCGAAGTTGCATGTAACCCCCTGTACAAGCCGGGGCGATGACCCCATGTAAGAGAAAATAAAGAAGCGTTGGAGGGGGGCCCAAACTAAGATTGCATGCATGCACGAGCACACCCAGATCACTGCATACGCATTTCATGAGCATTTGCATATGCATATAGGTAGGATTGCATCCTGCATTCATTCTCATCTACATGGAGTTGCAGGTTCCTCCCGTGAACTTGACTTTGACGAAGGACGAGAAGATTGCACAGCACTGCAATCCCCGGCAGAGCCAAACATATAAGTTTACCTCTTGTCCGCGAGTGTTCTGTAAAGCTATAACTTTGCATGAGGAAACCTCGCCTCTCTTTTTGAAACTTAGGTCCTCCCATCCATGACTTGAACGTTGCTTCAGTCAGGATGGTCACAGTAGCCTTTGGTAAAAAGGAGTTGACGGGGGGCTGGCCCCTCTGTCTGTTCCTCGGCAGAAGGAGCTCTCCGGCAGACAAAAGAGGGTATCCCCGGGGAAACTCATTTATTGACAGTAAAGAGGCACTCCACCTCTGCATGGACATATACATGCACAGGTTCCCGGCAAGGTTCATCCTTTTCATTCATATGCTAATACAAGTACAAGCATTACAGAACACAAAGATGGACTCAAGAGGTTACATTATTTGAATTAAAACTTGGCAGTTGCCAGCTAATTTAAGATTGAAAAAAGATAAGTGCCCCGTTACGCCTTTGCCCCTGTCCATCCCCTGCAGGAAGAGGTCGAGGGAGCCGGAGGCGGGCACAGCTGGGATTCAACGCCTCCCCAGGATCAGGACGGCGCCGCTCCCCAGCAAGGAGGAAGAAACCGGAGGGCAGGCGTGGATGGTGACACTGCCGGAGGACCAGATGGGAGGCACGGAGTCACCGGCAAACACGACTCGTCAGAACGGTCGTCCCCGTTCTTGGCGCGTCGTGGGTTGCCGCTGTGGTCCGCATCACTACCACCCGAAGACCTCGGCGTGACCCCCACGCCAGACACTATGCTCTCTAAGCCCTTCCACAGAGAGCATGGTCGTCCCCAGGAACCCTGGCGTTGGAAGATACCGCACGTCTTGAAGACGCGTGAGAAAGCAAGGAGCCTCCCTGATCGACGAGGCGATCTCCCCCCGGAGGAGCCAGATTCGCCCCCGTTAACGGCGGATCCTTCCTACGGCTCCTCCCCAATACCACCGGAGGAAGAAGAATAAGGAGCGGCCGACTACCACGTATTGTGCCCTCTTCGGGCCACGACATAGTGTCGGCCGCGTCCCCTCCCACTAAGATCAAGGCTACGGGCGACGTGGCGGTGAACACGCCGGGGTTGCCACACCCGGCATCAGCGCCACACCGCCCGAACCTTCTTGTCAGATCCATAGGAGACCCCAAGCGGGAGCCCGGGGGCTGGCCCCAGGCTCTCTTCTTCAACATCACCAACGGAAGCAGAGAACCAGAGAAGAGGAGGAAGAATGCAAGGATGAATGACTTCGCCCTCCTCCACCCCTCCTTTTTATAGGCCGGGCGGGGAGGGGCAGCTACTCCATCAGCGGGTGACCACTGCCCTTCCCCGCCAATTTAAGGCGAGCGGACCCACTTCAAGATGCTCTCCCGCGCCACGCGCCTCCGTTACCTACCCCGCGCGATGCATGTAGCATACGTGGCTAAGGATAAGAGTGCACCGCAGGAAGAGTAATTTGGCGGTTTCTACCACGTGCATGAAAGTCATTCACTGGCCATCACTGCCACGGCCCCACCACTATTGGCTTTACACCACAGTCGGGGAAATCGGAAACCGCCCCGAAATCAAGATTGATAAAGCAGCAAAGGATACCTCAAGGGGCCAACCCCTTCAGCGATCCTGCCAATGCACTTATTAGGCCCTACCCCGACGACGCTCAGCAGCACATTCGGGGCAGGCCCGGGGGCTTCTATCGGTGCAACAAACCCTGGATCTATTGCCCAACTGTGCACAGGCACAAGATCAAGATTAAAGCACCAGCACAAGCCAAAGGTTGAAGAACCAAGGGGTTTGAAGAACCAACATGCAGCTCAGAGAGACCAAGACTGAGCCAGAGAAGCAAGGCATCCGCAAGCGAAGGGCCTCCCTTGCCGGGAAGGCGAGCCTGGCAAGGGGCGAGGCCACCACCAGAAGCAAGCAACCAAGGCTCCCCAGCAGAGCCTGCCGGGGCTCGCGGGGGGAGAACACCCCACCAACCACTCAGACACGACTCACGTCGTCAATCAGTGCGGTGTCAAGCCGCAATATGACTAAGTGGCGGCCATTTGCCACATGGTAGCCCTTTCCTATAGAAGAAACCCATAGATGACACCCGTCCTATGACGTGTCAAGAGAATAGGTGCAGAGCTGGCAGGATAAGCCCGGCAGGCCTTGACGGGCAACCGGTGATGTGACACTAAGCGGCGCATTTAATGCACCCTGTCAGCCCACAGAGTTAGGTATGATAACACTGTTTGCTACCATATCAGTGGATAATGGCCACTTTGCCACTGTGGTGACCCCTTAATCTATAAAAGGAGGCCCATGGCACTCGGAGGAGAGGGTTAGAAAGTTGACAAACCCGAACCACCATATGCGCGTAGTCGCTGCGGCCCCGAGGCAGACCTTGCCGGGCAAGTGTACTACTCGCCACCACACTCATTCCACCATCAATCCACCAAAGCAGGAGTAGGGTCTTACGCCTCGTGGCGGCCCCAACCTGGGTAAACTGCTTGTGTGCTCTTTGTCATGCTGCCATGCGCTGATCTGCTCTTTGTGCAACACGACGTCCCCCCGCCGAACCAGCAAGGGGCCACCCGGTCCCATAGGTGGCCGCGGATATCCCGTGACACCATGATTATCCTTGATACTTTTCTATCACACAGGGAAAGTAAAATCCTTTCAAGGAGTTGGAATTCATGCTTCTCTAAGCACAGATTATCTTACTCCTTGTATCTATATATGTATGTTGGTTAGATTTCTTGCAATGTTTATCTTTCGCTATCTAACCTTGCAGAAGAAGAAAGATGCTTCAGTTTAATTCTTGAGAAATGTTTTTTCCTCGCACATCTACTTTGTAACATCTTTGTTGCAGGAAAGCTTCGTCTGAAGCATATCTACTACAAGAAATATATCTATAATCCCTTTGCTCTATTTTCCCTTGTATATCTAACTTGCAGGGGACTTATATCTCGAGTGGATTCTAGATTCAAATTGTGTTCTAAGAAAATCTTCTTGGCTTATCCTTCGTCACAAATCATTTCAAAGTATTCACTGAAGGACATATGCCCTGTAGGCAATAATAAAGTTGTTATTATATATATTTCCTAATTCATGATAAATGTTTATTATTCATGCTAGAATTGTATTAACCGGAAACTAGATACATGTGTGGATACATAGACAAGACACCGTGTCCCTAGTAAGCCTCTGCTAGACTAGCTCGTTAATCAAAGATGGTTAAGTTTCCTAACCATAGACATGTGTTGTCATTTGATGAACGGGATCACATCATTAGGAGAATGATGTGATGGACAAGATCCATCCATTAGCTTAGCATATTGATCGTTCAGTTTTAGTGCTATTGCTTTCTTCATGTCAAATACATATTCCTTCGACTATGAGATTATGCAACTCCCGGATACCAGAGGAATACGTTGTGTGCTATCAAACGTCACAACGTAACTGGGTGATTATAAAGATGCTCTACAGGTATATCCGAAGGTGTTTGTTTGGTTGGCATAGATCGATATTAGGATTTGTCACTCCGAGTATCCGAGAGGTATCTCTGGGCCCTCTCGGTAATACACATCATAAGAAGCCTTGCAAGCAAAGTGACTAATGAGTTAGTTGCAGGATGATGTATTAAGGAATGAGTAAAGAGACTTGCCGGTAACAAGATTAAATTAGGTATGAAGATACCGACAATCGAATCTCGGGCAAGTAACATACCGATGACAAAGGGAATAACGTATGTTGTCATTACGGTTCGACCGATAAAGATCTTCGTAGAATATGTAGGAACCAATATGAGCATCCAAGTTCCGCTGCTGGTTATTGACCGGAGAGGTGTCTTGTTCATGTCTACATAGTTCTCGAACCCGTAGGGTCCGCACGCTTAACGTTCGATGAGATTTAGTATTATATGACTTATGTGATTTGGTGACCGAATGTTGTTTCGAGTCTAGGATGATATCACGGACATGACGAGGAGTCTCGAAATGGTCGGTAGGTAAAGGTTGATATATAGGATGATAGTATTCGGACACCAGAAGTGTTCCGAAGTGTATCGGGTATTTATCGGACTACGGGGGGTTACGGGAACCCCCGGGAGGAATAATGGGCCTTATGGGCCATAAGAGGGGAGCACACCAACCCACAAGGGGTGGAGCACCCCCCTTTGGTAGGAGGCCGAATAGGAGAAGGAGGAGGGGGTTCGCCCCCCCCTTTCCTTCCTCCCTTCCCTCTTCCCTTTCCCCCCTCTGGTAAAAAGGAAGGGGGGAGAATTGGGTTAGGACCCCAAGTAGGATTCCTCCTACTTGTGCCACCCCAAGGCTGCTCCCCTCCACCTCCCACCTATATATACATGGGGAGGGGTGCCTAGAACACACACCAACAATTGTTAGCCGTGTGTGGAGCCCCCCTCCACAGTTTATGCCTCCGGTCATATCTTCGTAGTGCTTAGGTGAAGCCCTGCGCGGATCATTTCACCATCACCATCACCACGCCGTCTTGCTCACGGAACTCATCTTCTTCCTCGACACCTTTGCTGGATCAAGAGGACGAGGGACGTCATCGAGCTGAACGTGTGCAGAACTTAGAGGTGCCATACGTTCGGTGCTTGATCGGTCGGATCTAGAAGAAGTTCGACTACATCAACCTCGTTGTCAAATGCTTCCACTTACGGTCTACGAGGGTACGTGGACACAGTCTCCCCCTCTCGTTGCTATGCATCTCCTAGATAGATCTTGCTTGAGCGTAGGAATTTTTTTTAAATTGCATGCTACATTCCCCAACAGTGGTATCAGAGCCAAGTCTATGCATAGATGATATGCATGAGTAGAACACAAAAAGTTGTGGGTGGTGATCGTCATACTGCTTACCACCAATGTCTTATTTTGATTCGGAGGTATTGTTGGATGAAGCGGCCCGGACCAACCTTACATGACCACGTTCATGACACCGGTTCCACCAATAGACATGCAACTAGTTTTGCATCAAGGTGGCTAGTGGGTGTCTGTTTCTCCTACTTTAGTTGAATCGAATTCGACTGTGGCCGGTGAGGGAGTCCTGGATTATGGGGTCCTCGGGTGTCCGGGCTACGTGATGTGGGCCGGACAGATGGGCCGTGAAGATACGAGATAAAAGGCCTTCCCTTGTGTCTGGATGGGACTCTCCTTGGCATGGAAGGCAAGCTTAGCGTGCGGATATGAATATTCCTCTCTCTGTAAACCGACTCTTTACAACCCTAGCCCCCTCCAATGTCTATATAAACCGGAGGGTTTAGTCCATAGAGACACAATCATAATCATACAGGCTAGACATCTAGGGTTTAGCCATTACGATCTCGAGGTAGATCAACTCTTGTAACCCCATATTCATCCAAGATAATCAAGCAGGAAGTAGGGTATTACCTCCATCAAGAGGGCCCGAACCTGGGTAAACATCGTGTCCCTGTCTCCTGTTACCTTCGATCCTCAGACGCACAGTTCGGGACCCCCTACCCGAGATCCGCCGGTTTTGACACCGACATTGGTGCTTTCATTGAGAGTTCCGATGTGTCATCACCAGAAGGTTCAATGGCTCCATCAATCATCTACAACAATGCTGCCCTGAGGGAGATCTTTCTCCCTCGCAAGATCTTTGTGTTCGGCGGCTTCGCACTGCGGGCCAACTCGCTTGGCCATCTAGAGCAGATCGACAGCTACGCCCCAGGTCACCAGATCAGTTTTGGAAATCTGGATTATGTCGCTGATATCCGAGGAGACTTGATCTTCCAAGGGTTCGCGACCCCAACCTCCGCTCTGGCCTTAGATCCGGAGCGCATCACCAGGTCTGAAGACGGGATTCCCGAGCCCGTCGGACTCTCTATGGCTATCGAGCCTGGTACGGGAGAGCCGGAGGAAGCAGCGCCACCGGCAATCATCATGAAGCCGGACTCTTCTCCGAACACTGGCTCTGAACCCTCGGAGTCAGCATCGTGTGAGCTCGGCCAAGGAGTTTTCTTCCCGCCGTACTCCATGGACTCTTTTCTCCCTGGCCAAACCTCACCTTTAAGCGAGGTTCTGGACTTAATGCGATCCCTCGTCATTACAGAGGGGCAACGTCCGAACTATGCCCAGCCCGAACTAGGGGCTGAGAGCGGGGAATTTTATGTCCCACCCACCATCCACATCATAGACACTGTCGAGGACTTAACCGACATGCTCGATTACGGCTCCGAAGACATCGACGGTATGGACTACGATGCCGGAGAAGAGCGGGCCCAAAACCTGCCGTTTACCGGATGCTGGACGGCCACCTCTTCGTATGACGTGTGCATAGTGGATACACCCAAAGAGGGTAAAGGAAATAACGCGAAAAACCCAGTTGGGGATAAACCTCTTGAGACACAACCAAAGCGCCGACGTCAGCGGCGCCGCTCTAAATCACGTCGTGGAAAAGACAGCAATATGGGCACCGGGGACAACAACACTTCGGACGACGCTGAAGACCAAGAAGACCCATCGAGCCAACCTCCGAACAGGACGATCGGGAAGACGGGCAAATTCGCCCTGATGAACAGGCTATAAACAAAGACTCGGAGGATAGTAATTATCTTCCACTCTCCGAGGATGAGGTGAGCCTCGGCGACGAAGACTTTATCGTGCCTGAGGAACCCCTTGAGCAGGAACGCTTTAAGCGTCGGCTAATAGCCACTGCAAGGAGCCTGGAAAATAAGCAGTAGCACCTTCAAGCTGACCAATATCCGCTCAACGATAGGTGGACTAACGTCCTGGCAGCCGAAGAATACGGCCTTGAACGCCCAGCAAAGAGTTACCCAGAGCATAAGCTGCTACCCCAATTCGACGATGAGGCGTTGGAGCCCATACCACCCGTGCGTAATGCGGCTGACGGACCCGATAGACCACCACGTGGCCGGGACAGAGCGGCAACTCAAGCCGAACACCAGCCCGCACCACCTCGCCACAAAAGCAGAGAAACAACAGCTCGGGGATACACATACGACCTACGACAGGACCTGGAAAACTAGGCAGGTCAAACCAGGTCAATCTACGGATCGCGGGGGCGTGCTCCGGCACAAGAGGCGGGCTATCAAGCCTGGTGCGATAATCACAACCAACCCCGGGCTGAAAACCGCATACGGACTCCATCCGAACTGTGTCGTGACATGGCCCGATACAGAGGCGCCGCACACCCCCTATGCTTCATCGTGAGGTAATGGAGCACGAGTTCACTGAAGGGTTTAAACCCGTGAACATCGAATCATACCACAGCACAACAGATCCCGCAGTATGGACTGAAGATTTTCTTCTCCACATTCACATGGCTCGCGATGGTGATCTACACGTCATCAAATACCTTCCCCTAAAAGTTAAGGGGCCAGCTAGGCACTGGTTAAACATCCTCCCAGAAAACTCTATTGGAAGCTGGGAAGACTTGGAAGATGCCTTTAGAGACAACTTCCAAGGGACTTATGTCCGACCTCCGGAAGCCGATGACCTCAGTCAGATAGTCCCACAGCCCGGAGAGTCGGCCAAGAAATTCTGGACCAGGTTCCTAATTAAAAAGAACCAGATTGTCCACTGTCCGGACGCCGAAGCCCTAGCGGCCTTCAAACACAGCATCCGCGACGAATGGCTCGCCCGATACCTCAGCCAAGAAAAGCCGAAGTCCATGGCAGCCCTTACAGCACTAATGACCCGCTTCTGCGCGGGCGAGGATAGCTGGCTAGCCCATAGCGGTAATAGTACCAACGACCCCGGCACTTCCGAAGCCTGAAACGGCAATGGAAGGCCCCGGCACAACAAACATAAGCGTCGGAGCAACAATGATGATACAGATAATACGGCAGTTAACGCCGGATTCAGGGGCTCCAAATCCAGTCAACGGAAGAAGCCATTCAAACAAAACAAAGATGGTTCATCAAGCCTGGACCGAATACTTGATCGACCCTGCCAGATCCACGGCACTCCTGATAAGCCCGCCAACCATACCAACAGAAGATGTTGGGTCTTCAAACAGGCCGGCAAGTTAAATGCCGAACGTAAGGAGAAAGGGTCGCCCAGTGAGGATGACGGCGAGGAACCTCGCATACCAAAAACAGGGGGTCAGAAGAAATTTCCCCCCAAAGTCAAAATGGTGAACATGATATACGTCACCCATATCCCCAAGAGGGAGCGCAAGCGCGCGCTAAGGGACGTTTATGCGATAGAGCCAGTCACCCCAAAATTCAACCCATGGTCGGCCTGTCCGATCACCTTCGATCGCAGGGACCATCCGACCAGTATCCGTCACGGAGGATCGGCCGCATTAGTCCTTGATCCAATCATCGACGGGTTCCACCTTACGCAAGTCCTCATGGACGGCGGCGGCAGCCTTAACCTGCTCTACCAGGACACATTCCGCAAGATGGGTATTGATCCATCAAGAATCAAGCCCACTAAAACTACCTTTAAAGGAGTGATACCCAGTGTAGAGGCCCACTGCACGGGCTCAATCACATTTGGAAGTGGTCTTTGGCTCGCCGGACAACTTCCGCAGTGAAGACTTGATCTTCGATATCGTCCCCTTCTGCAGTGGCTACCACACACTGCTCCGACGAACCGCGTTCACTCGTTTCAATGCAGTCCTGCACGATGCCTATCTCAAACATAAGATGCCCGGACCACGCGGTGTTATAATAGTGAATGGAAACATGGAACACTCCCTCCGCACTAAGGGGCACACCATGGCCCTGGCAGCGAAAGTACAGGGTGGCCTCAGTAAGCCAACTATTATGTCTGCGACCAAGTCCTCGGACACTGTCAAACGAGTCCGGACTACCCCATTGTACGACAATCCAGCTCGTCAGGATCTCGATTAGCAATCCAGCCCCCATCTCATCCCCTACTGAATTGTGGCATATGTGCCACGCGTACATAATTACGCACTAAAAATACCATGGGAAAGGATGGAGGCACAATAAGGACTATGCCTGCAATACGGCCAGACCCTACCACGAAACTCACATTCCTCTCCTTCTTCTTTCATTTTATTTTTCTTTCAGGTTCCCTCAAACCACATCACCCTTTCGACAGTACCAAGGCCTTTTTTCCGTGGCCTTTTATGAAAACACTGGTCGATGATCCTCTCGAAGGACAATACACCAAGGAGAAAAGCAGCATAGACGCGTGCTAGAGTACCTAAAGGATCCTTAAAGATCACCTCGTCTGCTTTCAGGATGCACGCATGGTTTCCCCTTGTGTTCAGCATGTAAAATAGCCTTGTTGCTTATTGCACTATTTGTATCAATATGTTTTGACGTATCAATCAGACTACAATGGAAACAGTTTTTAGCCCAAACCTACACGGCGTTGGCTTATCTTTTAACATATGTTTCCCTATTTCTGTCTGATTATAATGTACACCTCGGTATGGCCTAAATTGCCAGGAGCTTTATTAAGCCGCGTAAATCTTTTAAATATTAAAACAAAGTCCGAACACTTTCACGAGTGCAATTCGGCGTCCCGAATATAGCATTATATGCATTGGCTCCGAATCATGTCTTTGGTCAATAGTTGGGTTGCCTGGCTCCTGTGCTTGCTACCCTACGTTTCGTCTGATCGGCTAAGCTAGTAAAGGGAGAACTACTGCGATTGTGTTTCTGGTTCACCCGGACAAACACCTCAGTAGAGAAAGCCGAAAACTGACTGTCATGATGCGGCGAGAGTTGGTCAGCTATTCGGTGACTAAGTATAAATCTCTAGCGATTTTTTCCACATTATGCGATAGGCCGGCCTCCACCCGGCCGGGCATTCGCAGCACCCGAGTTCGGATAATCGAACAATACTAGGCGCTGCGACCGCTCTCCCATTATAAAACTCCTATGGCTAAGTGAGGGCGATAAGTACGTTGGGTCAAGTGTGTTTAAGTGTTTATCCCGAACACCCCGGTACTACCTACGTGGGGGCTGAAGCCGATGACTGGCCAACTCTCAGATATCATAAACAGCCGCACAGGAGGAGATATTTTAAAGTAAAATAAAAAATATATCATATATAAGCCTTGTCTCATGATACAGGATTGGACAACATAGATACATTCACTCAAAAATGATGTCTTTCGAACATTGGCTTTCTCCAATGCAGGATCCTTTCAGGACATCATCAAAGTACTGCTCTGACGTTCGGTGCTCTTTGCTAGCGGGTGGTCCCTCGGTCGCAAGCTTGACGGCGTCCATCTTCGCCCATTGCACCTTGACGCGGGAGAAGGCCGTCCGCGCACCTTCAATACAGACCGACCGCTTCACAGCATCAAGCCGAGGGCAGGCGCTGACCAGCCGCTTGACGAGAACGAAGTAGCTACTGGGCATGGGTTCGGTGGGCCAAAGACGGATTATCAAATCCCTCATGGCCAATTCAGCCACCCTATGCAGTTCGGTCAATTGCTTCAGCTGATCGCTGAGGGGCACAGGATGCTCTGGCGCAAGGTATTGCGACCAAAACAGCTTCTCCGTTGAGCTCCCCTCTTCGGCCCGGAAGAACTCCGCGGCATCAGCAACACTCCGGGGCAGGTCCGCAAACACTCCTGGACAACTCCAAACCTGGGTTAGAAAGATGTACCTTTTCTTCACAAATTTTCTCTGCAGGTTAAAGGCCTTACCCGCCGCAATTTGCCTTGCCTCCTAGATCTCCCAGACAGCGCTTTGGGCTTCGGCCCGGGCTTCTTGTGCACTTTGGAGTGCCTTGGCAAGTTCGAATTTTGCTCCGAACTCTTGCGCTCTAAGGACTCGCATTTGCCTATGGCGTCCTTGAGCTCTTGCTGGACTTCCCCCACCCGCAATTCATGTTTAAGGTGGGAGGCTCGTTCCTCCTCCGCCTCCTTCTTGGCCTTTGCTAGCGCACTCTTGAGGGCCTCGACCTCAGATGTGTCAGCTGCAAACATAATTATGAAACTCATTGAGATGCTACATCATAGCCGGCATCATTTCAGACGTGCTTCGGTATTACATACCTTCGTTTCTTCTAGCTTCCGCCTTAGCTCGGATGCTTCGGTGGGATGGGTAGCCGACACCTGCTTCACAGCCTGCTTGTTCAAACAGATATGTGCGTTAGTCTCCCGCATGAGTTATTAGATCCTCTGTTTGGTTTTCTTTCCGAACACCGAACAGAGTCTCAGGGGCTACTATCTATACACAGGCATTCTTTTAAAAGATACTGTAAAGCACATACCTCAAAGCCTCTTAAAAGGCTGGTGTAGGCTTCGCTCAGTCCACTTTTCATGGACTGAACCTTTTCAATCACCATACCCATAAGGGTATGATGTTCTTCCACAATGGTGGCGCTTTGAAGCGCTCTCACCAAAGTGTCCGGCGCCTCCGCATTGACATAGGTCACCGGTATAGTAGGCGTGCCCCCTTCTTGTGAAGAGGGTTTCTCCTCTGACTCCGGAACCGTGTGTGTTTCCGGAATGACATTTGGTTGGGGGCCAAACTGGACGTGGCCCCTGTCTCTTGTCTCCATGGGGGTCGGTTCCCCCATGTTCTTGGCAGCCTCCGGCACCTCTCTCAGTCCCGGAAGGGTCCTTTGGGACGACACCTCGGTGTTATCCGCGGTAGTGGGGGAGGAAGCTGGTGGAGGCGAATCGCTCTCCATCATGTTCGGACCCAGCGAATTCCCGGAAGAGGAGGATCGCTGGGGAAGGACCTTAACCGGACTACAGCATACAATTTAAATGCATTACAACTATAAGCCAGAAAAGCTGGACATATATATACATGTGGGTACTTACAATCCGGCCAGGGGCTTCGGCCTGGGGCGCCACTCATCGGCATCCGACTCGGAGTCATCCGTAAGGGAGGTCCTCCCTTACTTGGACACTTTCGCCGCTAGATCAGCAAAAGATGCCCTCTTCTTCTTCTCCCCCTTGGGTGGGGGATCGCTCTCTTCCTCCTCCTCTTCCTCTTCGCCAGGGGAGGAGAGAGTTTTGGTGTCTTCGGACACTACGTCTGAGGCACCTTTACGGCGGAGGCCACTCTTGGCCTCCTTGCCCTTCTCCTTGGCCTTCTTTTCTGGCGCCTGGTACGGCGCCGGGACTAGCATCCTCGTCAACAGAGGAATAGCTTCGTCTTCGGGCAGCCGAGCCGGACAGTGAATCCGTTCCGCTTTCGTGGTCCAGCCCTGCAAAAGAAAATGGAGAGTTTAGTGTGCTCCTTGGGCTCGCAAAGTAATGTTACTAAAGAACTTACGGGGGTCGCAGCGTGGGTGCTATCGTAGCCGAGGTCTTCGGTTGTCTCCGGCCATAACTTCTGGTTCTTGAAGAGCAGCTTCCACATGTCTTCCTGCTTCGTGTCGAAGGACCGCTGCAGGGTCCGGGGACCAGCCGGGTCGAACTTCCACATGGACTGTTGACGCGCTTGACAGGGGAGTATCCGGCGGAAGAGCATTACTTGTATCACGCTGGCGAGGCTGGTATTTTTATCTACCATGCTCTTGATGTGCTTCTCCAGCATCGTTACCTCATCAGACGACGCCCAGTCCAGGCCCTTGTTGAGCCAGGATGTCAGCCGCATTGGGGGCCCGGACTTGAACTCCGTGGGAGCAGCCCATGTGGAGTCACGGGGCTCTATGACATAGAACCACCCCTGCTGCCATCCCTTCATGGTCTCCATGAAGGTGCCCTTGGGCCAAGTGACATTGGGCAGTTTGCTCACCATAGCGCCACCGCAATCCGCGTGTTTGCCGTCCACCACTTTCGGCTTCACATTGAAGACCTTGAGCCATAGGCCGAAGTGGGGGAAAACACGGAGGAAGGCCTCGCATACGACGATGAACGCCGAAATGTTGAGGAAAGAATTCGGGGCTAGATCATGAAAATCTAACCCGTAGTAGAACATGAGGCCGCGGACGAAAGGATGAAGGGGAAACCCTAGTCCGCAAAGAAAATGAGGATGAACACTACCCTCTCATCGGGCTTTGGAGTGGGGATGATCTGCTTTTTGGCTGTAAGTCGGTGGGCGATTTCCTTGTCCAGATACCCCGCTTCTCGGAGTTCCTTGATGTTTTTCTCCGTGACGGAGGAGGCCATCCACTTGCCCTGCGCTCCGGATCCAGACATGGCTGGAGTACTTTCTGGGAACGGAGTGGATTGAAGCTTGAGCGCTGGAGTGTGAGGGCGGATGGACTGAGGAAGGGGAAGGCATGGGGTAAAAAGGGGAATCGTATCTCCTTATAAAGGCAGTAAATACCATGCATCCCCCACGAGCCTTAAAGCTTGCCTATTTTCAAGGGGTCGTGCGAAACGGCACGGTTGGGTTCCCCATACCCGTATTGATGAGAATCCCGTAATAAGGGGGCACGATCTCTGCTTTGACAAGACGTTTCGTCGGTGGTTGCGTCTCGAAACGATAAACGGGAGGCTGAAAAATGGTTTGAAATAATAGAATGGCCGAACGTAACGTCTCACCAGTGAAATCTTTGGAGGACAAAACTTATCTGTATTATAATTCAGGGGTATGACTGTTGTACAGAGCCAGATATAGTACTGATGATCAACTGCTTTGAAGAATTTGGAGGAGAAACCCGCCTTGTAATGTCGAAGACAATCTGCGCGCCGGACACATCGTCATTGAAGACTAGTTCAGGGGCTATTGAGGGAGTCCTGGATTATGGGGTCCTCAGGCGTCCGGGCTACATGATGTGGGCCGGACAGATGGGCCGTGAAGATACAAGATAAAAGGCCTTCCCTCGTGTCCGGATGGGACTCTCCTTGGCGTGGAAGGCAAGCTTAGCGTGCGGATATGAATATTCCTCTCTCTGTAAACTGACTCTTTACAACCCTAGCACCCTCCGGTGTCTATATAAACCAGAGGGTTTAGTCCGTAGAGACACAATCATAATCATACAGGCTAGACATCTAGGGTTTAGCCATTACGATCTCAAGGTAGATCAACTCTTGTAACCCCATATTCATCCAAGATAATCAAGCAGGAGGTAGGGTATTACCTCCATCAAGAGGGCCCGAACCTGGGTAAACATCGTGTCCCTGTCTCCTGTTACCTTCGATCCTCAGACGCACAGTTCGGGACCCTCTACCCGAGATCCGCCGGTTTTGACACCGACAGCCGGCCCTTGTTGAACGTTAAAACAGCAAACTTGATAAATCACCGTTGTGGTTTTGATGCGTAGGTAAGAACAGTTCTTGCTAGAAGCCCGTAGCAGCCACGTAAAACTTGCAACAACAAAGTAGAGGACGTCTAACTTGTTTTTGCAGGGCATGTTGTGATGTGATATGGTCAAGACCTGATGTGATATATGTTGTTGTATGAGATGATCATGCTTTGTAAAAGTTATCGACAACTGGCAGGAGCCTTATGGTTGTCTCTTTATTGTATGAAATGCAAACGCCATGTAATTGCTTGACTTTATCACTATGCGTTAGCGATAGTTGTAGAAGCAATAGTTGGCGAGACGACCACGACTCTACGATGGAGATCAAGGTGTCAAGCCGGTTGTCGGATTCTGGGTTCCGGCAAAACCCTTAAGGTTCGAACACTGGGGTGCGCACGAAGATCTCTCCCTCCCCCTAGCTCGCTCACTCACCACGATCTCAAAGCTCGGCACGTCGAACTCGAAGAACAGGGGACACAAGAGTTTATACTAGTTCGGGCCACTGATGTGGTGTAATACCCTACTCCAGTGTGGTGTGGTGGATTGCCTTGTAGGCTGGGGATGAACAAGCACAAGGGAAGAACAGCCTCCTGAGGAGAGGTGTTCTTGAGCTCGGTGAGCTTGTGTGGCTGAGGATGATCTGAATGATCAGTCCCTTGCTACGGTGGTGGCTAGTCCTATTTATAGAGGCCCCGGTCCTCTCCCCAGATTTTAGGCGGGAAGGGATCCCACAACGGCCAATTTGAAGGGGGACAACTAGTACAAGCTATCCTGACAAAAGGTGGTCTTCGCCTACCAAAGGCTCTGGTGATGACACCATCGTGGGCTCCGCGATGACCTCCGTCCTGCCGTCCCGCTGGTCTTGGTCTCGTTGCACCAATATGGAAACCTTTGCCTGATGCCTCGGGACTCCTCGCCTGCGCCTGCCCCTTTAGCACCAAAGAGGCAACGGGTACTCTGCGCCCGCTGGCGCCCACCTAGCCTTGGTCGTCATGGCTCACGTCACGGGAACCTCACGAGGTGCCCCTCGCCTTGATCTCTCCGCTCCTCGCGAGCCAGCCTAGTGAGGCCGCCCCTGAGGAGGTCTTGTGTCATCCGCCTCGCGAGGCTTGGCCCCTTGCGAGGGTCTTGAGTGTTTGCTGGTGAAGATGGGCCGTACCAGGCCACTTAGGAGCCACGCCGTGGGCTGCAGGCAGGCAAGTCTAGGGACCCCCGTTCCCAGAACACCGATGGTAGCCCCCCGGGCCCAAGGCGCGCTCGGACTTGGCTTCGGGGTGAAGCCAAGGGGCAAGTGCGAAGCGCCGCAGGCCCCAACCGCATGCGGCCTTGATTGACACGTGGTGACTGACGGGACGTGGGTATCTCCGCTTCCCCACGCTGCCTCGGCAACTGCCCGACTTGACGAGTCCCTAGTGCATGCAGAGAAAACCATCATTACCTGTGATCGTGGGGGTCGCCGGTTGGCCTTCTTCTGCTATAAATGGGGAGGGGGCGGAGCCCCCGTTGCCCATCTCTTCCTGTTCCGCTTGCTTCTTCTTCCTTGCTTCGTTGCTAGCATCGACACCCATGGCGCCGATACGGAGATTCTCGACCGCTGAGAAGGGAAAAGTCCCCCCGCGATGAGCCGGGGTCGCTTCCGCCGAAGAAGAGGCTGGCCCGCCGCCGAGACATAGTCGTGAGGCCGGAGGTGTCGAGGACTTGGTATGAGCGGCCTCCGCCCGGATATCCGCTGCCTTTGTACACCCAGGACGACGGCTCCGGAGGAGGAGGCAGCGACCAACGCCGTCCATGTCGCGGTCGTGGTCGCCGCGCCGCAGTGGCGCGCGCCGTCGTCGCAGGAACCCACCCGAGGGCTCCTCGCGCGAACAGGTGGTCTAGGCGGCGATGCCTCCACGTTCTTGGATTCGCTTCCCGCAGTTCTTCTCCGCCGAGATGCCGCCGAGGGGTCCCCTCGAGCTATGGCTGCAGCATGCCGAGTGCGATGCCCCGACGACAGGGGTGGAGGTTGAGGTCGTCTCCCCGGGCAAGATCTTCATGACCCGCGGCTGGGGAGAGGTCGCCCGAGTTTGCCGTATGGAGGGCGCCCTCGCCATCCACTTCGAATACGACGGCACCTCCATGATGTTCTTCAAGGTCTTTGATGAGGCAGGCCGCCGCCTGGAGTGCTGCCCTGGAAGGGGTCGCCGGGATGACACGGCAGCAGGAGCCGGGCCATCCGCCGGCCTCGCTAGCGGTTCCTCTAGCAGTAGCGATGGCGCTTAGGAGTCTAGCGACTCTCCCGAGCCCTACGAGACTCCGGAGACGAGCGACCACAGCTACATGCCCCCGAGCGCTCGCCGTGCTCGAAGCGCGGTAGCAGCGTCCGCCCGCCGCCGCTGTTGACCTGGATGGGGTTAGCGCCGGCCTCCCGTGGCCCACTGTTGATGATGGCGTCAGCGGCGTTGGCGCGTGTAGATAGGGCTCCTAGAAACCTTCTTCTTTTGTTCCCTTCGAGGAATCGAGACGAACCCCGTGGGGGCGTGTAAAGGATCTATGTTGCCTTTTGTTAATATTGCCCTTATTATGAAGATTTACGCCTGCATGTCTTGCTTCGGCTCCGTCCCCCCTTCCAACCTTGCGGTAGCTTGGTGCTCTACGCCGACAGGTCCCAGTCCCCAGGTAGGCTACAGCCGTCGCTGGTATGCCAGGTCGCGATGCCGTGGTCAAGGCCAGGAGGTGAGCGGCCCGAGGTCTAGTAAGAGCTCCTGGTGCGATGCTCAAGAGGTCCCCTTTAGCGTGCAAGCAGCTACCTAAGGGCAGGAAAGGGAGGCTGCGTCGCCGTAGCAAGGCTGCAAGAGATGGGAATCCTAAACCGCAGCGCTTGGCCAACCCGAGTGCGAAACTTATCTTAGCGGCCCGGAGTCGATTCCTCGTGTTGCGCCAGGCTCGTGCATCAATGGCCATAGGGTAGCCGGGTTAGGCCTGTGCGAGCTTTCCCTTCTTTACCACGCTCTTCCGTGTGCTCTACGTCCTCGGGTCTCGGCCCTCGAGCGAGCTCGGCCGCCGCTGGTATGCCAAGTCACGCTGTCGTGGTCAAGGCCAGGGGGTGAGGGCTGGAGAGCCAGTAAGAGCTCCTAAGGCGCGATGCTCAGGTGCCCCCCCTTTAATGTGCAAGCGAATTGCATGGAAAAAGAAGGAGCCCGCGGTACCGCCCGCTGTCATCCCCGGGAGGTTCCTGCAGGTTAGTCGGAGAGAGCATAGCCCGCGATTGTGCCGGTTGCCCAGCTGCTGATTGTTCCACAAGAAGACGAAGGGACTGAGGATCTAATGAGGTGACGTGTAAGGAAGCAGGCCGCGAGCCAGAGCTCGATCTCTCAGGTTTATCAGGGTTGCAGGGGCGGACCCGAGCACAAGCGTCATGCCGGTATGTGGAGTTTTCACCATGGGGTAAATAGGAGATCGGTTAGCAACGTGGGATGCCGTGAGATGTAATCAAACAAGCGTCAACCGTAAGAAAATCATGCAAGGAGATAAACTGGTTCAGATAGATGCAAGAACAATACATGCCATCGGGACGGACCCGAGCGGCCTAGGTATGATGCAGCCCGAGGGGCGCCCCGACAAAGCAAGCTAAAGATGCAAAAGGATACATGCCGCAGGGACAGGCCCGTGCGACCTGGGAATCGTGCAGCCCGAGGGGCGCTCCCAGCTGAGTAAACTTGGAAAATGTCACCTGGTATCGTTGTCGAAGGAGGGTTGAGGTAGCTGAAGGCGCGTAATGAAGGAGTCGCTCCTCATGAGCCGCTAGGGCCCTGAGCCTCTGGAGGCTCTAGGGCTCGGGTGATTCTTTGAGGACCGTCTCCATCTCCACCAGGACTGCGTGATGCCTGGCCTCCTGATCCGCCAAGATGCTCCGTAGATGACGCTGGTAGGCGGCCGCCACGTTCGGCGAGCCAAATGGCATGCAGACGTACCTGTGAGGTGCACCCTCGCACCGCCCAACGCGCGAAGGTCAGAAGTGCTCCTGAGACGCGGCTTTGTTGAGCCCTGGAATGTCGATGCAGACGCGCAGCCCGCCGTCCTCGCCAGAATGGGGAGCTGCGCCAGGTGGGCGGCGGTCGCCGCGCATGGTCGTTGCTTATTAAAGCTCCTGGGTGGCCTTGACGATGAACTCCTGAGCACCGGGCGCTCCTCGCCCACTGCCCTCTTGAGGGAAACGTGCCGCAAAGCACACCTCCACGTGGTGCCCGAGCGCCTCCCTCATGATGTTTGCTAGGTCTGAGGCCCTCCAGAAGAGATCTCCCGAGCCTCGCCCAAGGAGGGCGCCGGGCGCGCCTTCCTATGCGAGGGAGGGAGGCGCCCCAGGTGCGGGCGCTGATCCTGAGGCGGCGCCGCTGGAGACTACGCTCTCCTGAGGCCCTATGCGGAGTAGTTGCTTCTTCTTCTTGGGGATGGCCTCAGGAGGGTACTGGATGCCCTCGCTGTCGGGGTCTTCGATTGCTGCGGCTTGGAAGGCGCGCTCCAGGGAGCACACCGCATCTCTTTCTTTGCAGGGGACTGTGATGATTCCGCCGCTCCCTGGCATCTTGAGGACGTTGTAGCCGTGGTGGGTCACTGCCATGAACTTAGCTAATGCTGGATACGCAAGGATGGCATTGTACGGCAGACAGATGTGGGTGATGTCGAAGTTAATGAGCTCGGTGCGGTAGTTGTCGCGCTGGCCGAAGGTGACAGGGAGACGGACCTGCCCTATCGGGGTGGTAGAACCATCGGTCACTCCTGAGAAGGGTTTGGTAGGCTGCAGATGATCGTATGGCACTTGGAGGCTATCGAATGTCTCGACGGATAGGACGTTGAGCCCCGCGCCACCGTCGATGAGGGTCTTGGTGACTTGGACATTGCTGATGACGGGCGAGCAGAGCATCTGGAGGGCGCCGGCGGTCGCCGCGCACTTGAGCTGGTCCGACGAGCTGAAGGTGATGGCGCACTTGGACCACCTTAGCGGGCGCGTGCCCTCGAGCCTGGGAAGAGCCGCGTTCACCTCGCGAGCAAACTGCTTGAAGACGCGCCGGGATGCTGGGGCCTGAGCTCTGCCCAAGATGCAGGCGATAGCGCGTGGTTCGTGGAAGCCCGCAGCCCCCTCGTCCTGATGGTGGTCGTCATTCCTTCTTGGTGGTGGCGGCAGTGGAGGGAGACCAGCATTGCCCTGCGGGCGGTCCTCGCGTGGCTGGTCCCTCCAGGCGCCCTCACGAGGCTGGTCCTGCCAGCGGTCCACACGAGGCCTGTCGCGCCACTCCTGGCGGGGGCCGCGGTCGTCCCAGCGTCCCCCACCTCGCCCTCCTCCTCGGCCGTAGCCCCGATCGTTCCGCTCGGGGCGTCGACCGAAGCGTCTATCTCGGATAGCCCTGAGCTCCTGACAATTGTTGGTGTTGTGGCTGTGTACGTTGTGGAAGGCGCAGAACGGACGGCTGCTCTTGGACGACTCGGGGTGGTCCCGGCCACGCTCCGTGTCTGGCTCCGCCGCGAGCACGGCCACCCCTTGCGCTTCACGTCCTTGGCCTTGGCTTTCTTCTCCTCTAGGTCGGTAGCAGGGAGCTCGAGGAGGGAAAGGCGCCCTTCCTCAGCTCTCGCGCACTTGGTCGCCATGTTGAACATCTCCAGAGCCGTGCATAGCTCCTCGTGGATGGCGAGCTCCTCCTTTCATCTTGACGTCACGGACGCCATCGGAAAACGCTGAAATGATGGCCTTGTCCGTCACCTTGGGGATCTTGAGGCGAACGTTGTTTAAGCGCTGGATGTACTTCTGCAAGGACTCTCCTGGCTGTTGCTTGATGCAGCGCAGATCACTCGCGGCCGGAGGGCGGTCACGAGTGCCCTGGAAGTTGGCGACGAAGCAGTCGCGCATCTCACCCCAGGAAGAGATTGACCCCGGGGGCAAGTTCAGGAGCCACGAGCGAGCACCATCCTTGAGAGCCATGGGGAACCAGTTCACCATGACTTTCTCATCGCCGTTGGCCGCCTCGATGCTCAGCTCGTAGAGCTGCAAGAACTCCGCAGGGTCGGGGGTGCCGTCGTAGCAAGGAGGCAGGTCTGGCTTGAACTTGCCTGGCCAGACTACGCTACACAGCTCCGGAGTGAAGGTGCGGCGGCCTGCTTTGGCCACCGGGGCCCTTTGTAGAGGCGGAGCCAGCCCTTGATGCCCGCGCACCGCCACCGTAGGTGGCACGCGGTCTTGTCGTGGTGGCGCCGGGAGCGCAGGAGCGTATTCTTGCGACCGGGGGACTTCTTGGCAGCTTCCTTCTTCACACGCGGGTCCCCGGCGCGGCGGGTCATGCCGAGGGGCCGCGCGCCTTGGAGCCAGGGCACCGTCTTGGTGCGGAGGTGGCGGAGGCGCTCCATGGGCTACGTCTCCCACGGCCAGAGGAGGGCGAGGTAGCGAAAGAGACGGGACAGGTGAGCCCCCGGCGGCACTATCAAGCTCGGAGATGCGGTCCAGCCAGTCCTTGTAGAGGTCGTCGACCGGGCGGTAGCGCTGGAGCTCACGTGCCATGAGCAGCGCGGCCTGCGTGTTCGTGGGCGCGCGGCGAGCGTGGGACGATAAACCGGCCGGAGTCAGCGATGAAGTTGCGGTGCGGCCGTCCCGCCGCGCCGAGGGGTGCAGGGAAGATGCTGCTACTCATTTCCTGCCGGGCCAGTGACGGCGTTGGCGGCTGGTGATGGAGAACGACGGGGAGGCCCACCGACAGTGGCCGTCTGAGCGACGCGGGCGGCCAGGGCGGCGCAAGCTCGGCGCGCGTCTACCATGGACGTGGTGGAGCGGTGGAGCATGGATCGATGAAGGGAAAGCTTCAGCGCACCCCTACCTGGCGCACCAAATGTCAGATTCTGGGTTCCGGCAAAACCCTTAAGGTTGGAACACTGGGGTGCGCACGAAGATCTCTCCCTCCCCTAGCTCGCTCACTCACCGCGATCTCAAAGCTCAGCACGTCGAACTCGAAGAACAGGGGACACAAGAGTTTATACTGGTTCGGGCCACCGATGTGGTGTAATACCATACTCCAGTGTGGTGTGGTGGATTGCCTTGTAGGCTGGGATGAACAAGTACAAGGGAAGAACAGCCTCCTGAGGAGAGGTGTTCTTGAGCTCGGTGAGCTTGTGTGGCTGAGGATGATCTAAATGATCCGTCCCTTGCTAAGGTGGTGGCTAGTCCTATTTATAGAGGCCTAGGTCCTCTCCCCAAATGTTAGGCGGGAAGGGATCCCACAACGGCCAATTTAAAGGGGGACAACTAGTACAAGCTATCCTGACAAAAGGTGGTCTTCGCCTGCCAAAGGCTCTGGTGGTGACACCGTCGTGGGCTCCGTGATGACCTCCGTCCTGCCGTCCCGCTGGTCTTGGTCTCGTTGCACCGATATGGAAACCTTTGCCTGATGCCTCGGGACTCCTCTCCTGCGCCTACCCCTTTAGCACCAAAGAGGCAATGGGTATTCTGCGCCCGCTGGCGCCCGCCTGGCCTTGGTCGTCACGGCTCACGTCACGGGAACCTCACAAGGTGCCCCTTGCCTTGATCTCTCCGCTCCTCGTGAGCCAGCCTAGTGAGGCCGCCCCTGAGGAGGTCTTGTCTCATCTGCCTCGCGAGGCTTGGCCCCTCGCAGGGTCTTGAGTGTTTGCTGGTGAAGATGGGCCGTACCAGGCCGCTGCAGGAGCCATGCCATGGGCCGCAGGCAGGCAAGTCTGGGGACCCCCATTCCCAGAACGCCGACACCGGTGACAATGGAGATCATGACGATGCTTCGGAGATGGAGATCAAAAGCACAAGATGATGGTGGCCATATCATGTCATATATTTTGACTGCATGTGATGTTTATCTTTTATGCATATTATTTTGCTTAGTACGGCGGTAGGATTATAAGATATACCCATATCTGCTCAACAACGGGAGGCTCCGCGATCTCGTTCTCCCATTGTTCCTGCTAGCGGTGCCCGGTCGACCGCGGCTTCTCCGGCAGGGCCAATGGCAGGCGGCCATAGCCCGCTTAGCTCAGTGGAGTTCGGTCCACTTGGGAGTCAGGCAGGAGGCCTTATCCCGAGCGGGCCTTCGCGGGAAGAGATTGTTGCCTTCGCGGAGGGATTGCGGATCCCGTGTCTGATGGTCGACGGATGAGCAGCCGCCTCCAAGATCAGCCGGACGTTGACAACCTGCAGCTAGGGCGTGCCATGCGGGCGGCCAAGCTTCGTGACATTGAGGTCACTACTGGTATGTCAGTTAATACTTCCAATTCCATTTTGCATTTTTCCGACGATGAGATAATTAATAATGCAAATTAGTTGGGAGTTTCACTAGGCGGTAATGGAAAATAAATTGCTAAATCTATTAATGATATACTTGATCTAGAAGTGGAACAAGCTTTAGAGATTATTCAAAACTTAGCGGCTGTTAAACCATTAAATGATTCGGAAATTGATGCATTGGGTGTTAGGGTTCTTGATAGTCTTTGTGCGGATCTTGCACCCCCCACCTGCCGAAGAGGAGGACGAGAGTTTTATATATCCGAGGGGGTCGAATCACGCAAATTCTGAGGCATGTAGGCTCACTGAGCTTGGTTGTATGGACCGAGTTGATGAGCAAAGCAAGCCTAAGCGCAAGTGGAACCGGAAGATATATCCAGCCTTGGCTGTGCACAGAAGTGCTAGAATCCGGACTACTAAAAAAATTCCATGACGAAGTATGAAAGGAATCTTTTGGAATAACAGAGGTCTGGCTGACTTGGCTAAACGAAGGTTTCTGGCGGATGCTTCTATAGAACACAAGTTAGATTTTATTGCCCTCTCTGAAACAAGTAGAGACAATTTTACCTCTCAATTTCTTGGCACCTTATCGGGCGGAGTTGATTTTAATTGGAATTGCTTACCCCCAAGAGTAAGATCCAGTGGGATTTTCCTTGGGGTGAAGTGCGACGCATTGGAGGTTTGGAATGTCGTCACGGGAGATTTTGCAGTTAAGTTTCGAGTCCGATCGAAGGTTGACGGTTTCCAATGGGCACTTGTGGCAGTGTATGGATCCGCACAGCCTGAGTTAAAACCAGATTTCTTGGCTTACTTAGTCCGTATTTGTGGAAATGAACGGCTCCAAATTCTAGTTGGGGTGATTTCAATATTATACGACGACGGGAAGAAAAGAATAATGATAACTTTGACGGCAGATGGTCGTTTATGTTTAACACAATTATTGAAAGTATGGATCTTAGGGAGATCGAGCTTTCTGGTAGAAAATTCACTTGGGCCAACACTTTGCCAAATCCAACATACGAGAAGTTGGATCGTGTTCTCACCAGCGTGGAATGGGAGCAGAAGTTCCCTTGGTGACGGTCCAAGCGTTGTTGCGCGGGATATCTGAGCATACCCCACTGCTTGTTGACTCTGGGGAGGCAACTCATGTGGGAAATAAAAATATCTTCTCTTTTGAATTAGCATGGTTCGAGATAGAAGGTTTCTTGGATCTTATAGCACAGGAGTGGGCAAAAGATTCAGGAGGGAGATCGAGCATAGAAAGATGGCAGAATAAGATTAGGCATTTACGTCAGTACTTACGCGGTTGGGCCAAACATCTGAGTGGTGTTTATAAGGTTGAAAAGGAAAGGCTCCTTAACCTTATCAGTACCTTAGATTTAAAAGCCGAGTCATCCATTTTAGATACCAGAGAGCTGGAAACTAAAGTGGAGGCGGAACTGAGACTGAAAGAATTGCTAAGAGAGGAAGAATTGAAATGGGCGCTCAGAGCTAAAGTTCGAAAAGCCGTCCAAGGGGATGATAACACACAATTCTTTCATATGCTTGCGAATGTCAAGCATAGGAAAAAGAAAATCTTTCAGCTAGAGCAAGACGAGGGGACGATAGTGGGGCAGGAGAACCTAAAATTATACATCACCAATTAGTACAAGCAGCTGTTTGGGGCTCCTGATGATAGTTTTGTGTCCTTAGACGAGTTGAGGGTTGACGATATACCCCAACTAGCGACACATGAAAACAAAATTTTAACCGCCCAGTTTTCGGAGAAAGAGGTGTTTGAGGCAATTTCACAGATGAAGAATAATAAAGCTCCTGGACCGGATGGATTTCCGCCCGAGTTTTATAAAAGGTGTTGCCATATTATTAAGGGTGATTTGCTTCCAATGTTCCATGATTTGTTTTCTGGACACTTGCATCTATTTCACCTGAATTTCGGAATGATAACTCTGCTCCCTAAGAAAACGGATGCGGTGCGGATTGAGCAGTTCCGACCGATATGTCTTCTTAATGTCAGCTTTAAGATCTTCACCAAGGTGGGGGCTAATAGGCTAACGCAAATTGCACACAGTGTGGTGCAGCCATCTCAATCGGCCTTCATGCCGGACAGAAACATCCTATAAGGGGTTGTGGTCCAACATGAAACTCGCCATGAGATCCACACGAAAAAATTAGATGTAGTGGTTTTTAAGGTGGATTTTGAGAAAGTGCATGATAAAGTTAAATGGCCGTTTCTACAGCAGGCCTTGCGGATGAAAGGATTCGATCAATCCTGGAGAAACCAGGTAGACTCTTTCACGCAAAAAGGCAGTGTCGGAATCAAAGTGAATGATGACATAGGTTATTATTTCCAGACACACAAGGGTCTAAGGCAGGGTGACCCGATGTCACCTATTTTGTTCAACATAGTAGTGGACATGTTGACAATCCTAAAAGGAAGAGCTAAAGAAAATGACCAAGTAGGTGGGCTCGTCCCACATCTAGTGGACGGAGGAGTATCCATTCTACAGTACGCTGATGATACTATCATCTTTATGGAGCATGATCTGGCTAAAGCAAGAAACATGAAGCTTCTGTTATGCCTTTTCGAACAGTTGTCGGGGTTAAAGATTAACTTCCATAAAAGTGAATTGTTCTTCTTTGGGAGAGCTAAAGACGAACAAGAAGCTTATAAACAACTGTTTGGATGTGAATTAGGGTTGATGTCGTTTACATATTTGGGCATACCGATTAACCATCGCAAGCTATCTAACAGCAAATGGAAGAGCATTGAGGATCGATTTGAAAAGAAACTAAGCTGCTGGAAGGGCAAACTTATGTCATATGGAGGCCGACTTATTCTCATTAATTTGGTGCTCACGACCATGCCAATGTTTCTATTGTCCTTCTTTGAAGTACCAGTTGGGGTTCAGAAAAAACTGGACTTCTATCGATCACGTTTTTCTGGCAGAGTGATGAGTTAAAACAAAAATACAAACTTGCTAAATGGGATATTATCTGTAGGACAAAAGACCAAGGTGGTCTTGGCATTGAAAATTTAGAGGTGAAGAATAGATGTCTTCTCAGCAAGTGGTTGTACAAGCTATCTAGAGAGACTGATGCCACATGGGCCCAGATCCTGTGTAATAAGTACCTTTAGTCTATAACCTTATCTCAGGTGATGGTCAGACCGACCGATTTGCCGTTTTGGAAAGGACTGATGAGAGTGAAATCGGCCTTCTTCCAAAGGACAAAATTCATTGTTGGTAATGGTACTTCTACGAGATTCTGGGAGGATATGTGGTTAGGGGAGACGCCTCCAGCTCACCAATATACTTCTCTCAGCGTAGAGATGCTTACGTTGCAACAGTATTACAGTCCAACCCTCTAAATATTCAATTCAGGAGGATGTTAGCGGGAAAACGTTGGGAAGCCTGGCTCCATCTTGTGAGAAGATTGATGGATGATAAACTCTCTCAACAGCCAGACTAGTTGCACTAGAAACTAACTCAGAATGGAGTGTTTTCGGTGAAATTCATGTATTTGGATATTATCAATTCTGGCACTATCCCCCGTTCTATGCATATTTGGAAAGTCAAAGTGCCCCTAAAAATTAAAGTGTTTATGTGGTTTGTCCACAAGCAAGTTATTCTAACTATGGACAATTTGGCAAAACATAACTGGACAGGATCGCAAAGATGTAGTTTTTGCGAACATGATGAATATGGCAAACACCTCTTTCTTGATTGCCCAATGGCGAAAATTTTATGGCGGTCTGTTCACATAGCGTTTAACATTACTCCTCCCAATACCATCCACACATTATTTGGGACGTGGCTGGATGGAGTTGAGTCAGAAACCATGAAACATATCTGTGTAGGAGTATGTGCTTTATTATGGGCTATATGGAACTGCAGGAATGATTTGGTTTTTAACAGAAAAACACATATTCACTTCTTGCAAGTTATTTTTTTGGGCCACTACACTGATCCGTATGTGGTCGCTACTCACTCCGACAGATGCTAGGGAGCGTATGGTTACTGGGTCTATCCGTTGGGAGATGGTAGCACGGGCTATCTTCAACAGGTTTGGATGGCGGTCATGTAATAGGATAGGTGTTTAGTTTCCTATCTATCTTTTTTCCGCCGGTTGTGGCTATCTCGTTTTCATGCTTTTGCTCTTTGTGAGCCTTTTTTTTATTCGAGACTTGGAGACATTGTTGAACTTTTTGCTTATTAATAAGATGGCCGCATGCATCACTCCGATGCAGAGGCCGGGGGATAACCTCCTTTTCAAAAAAAATCTAACACATTTCTTTTCAAAGATTGTGTGTGACAGGAAACACCTCATACACTATCGAGTGTATTGGAAGAGACAACAAATGAGATCATATGTCAATATCACTAGTACGAAGATTTACATTACTATCTTTCAGTTTATTTTATGCTCGGGTGCATACCTTTAGGGGGAGCGAGTTTTATCTTCGTAATTATCTCTCGTTTTTATTACCCTTCGTATTCCATTCCATTCATTTATCTATCCTTCGATGTGTTCTGTTTTGTCAACAATCATCCAAAAAGGGGGAGATTGTTGGTGCAATATTTGCCCTCCCGTGTTTTGGAGATTGTTGACAGAAACACGCATAGACTGATTTGTTTGCTAGTGCATACAGAGAGAAATAGTCCATGCAGAACCAAAGAGAATGTTGTCTCCAGTGTCAAGTTTGAGGAACTTCACCGAAGAATATCTGTGTTGTAGAGAAGAATGAGCTACATCTATTAAAGACTTGTAGACGAAATGATTGATGTGAAGGAGTTAGCCCCTCAAAAATTATTACTGACGTGAAGCAATTGGTTTGGAGATTTTGTCCGAAGGAAAATGACTGCAGTGAATGGAAGTCGAAGACAAAGTGAAGACATAGTATTCATTTCATTGTTCTTATTTCATTTATTTGAGTCATGGGGCCTCCATACTATTAAGAGGGGTATAGGTTCTCGAAGCTTATATCCGCTGTGATGCTTAGCCCGAATCCTATGAAAGATGGGAGAGCAATCTCTTTATGCTTTGAATGATTACCTGGCTGCAGTCGACGTTGTTCTTCATGCTACAGGAGATATCTTTTGAACTAAGGAGTTAGCATTACTTGCTCCGCAAGTAATGTTACCGTTGTGCTCAAAATCCGACCGTTGGACTCGTGTCGTTCGACCATTGGCTGCTCCACATGTCTAATTTGGTTATTTCCCATCAGGAAAGGCTGCGGCTATAAATAGCCACCCCGCTACAACGTTGTTTGTTGGCTCCTCCACTTAAGATCTCTGAGAAGATTGTCTGAGTATCCCCTCTCCGAGTGATTTGAGTTTAGATCCACCAAGAGAAAAATCAAGATCCCAAACTTAGATAGTAGTTGAGCATCACAGTAGTTCTGAGTTAGAGTTCTTGTGCCTATTACTCTTGAGAGCTGCGCACTCTCTAGACTGATGGGTGTCGTTGTTGTTGTCTTCACCGAGCCAGATCTTCAGCAACCAAGAGTCGTTGTGGTTTGCGAAGGTCGTTTGAAGGTTTGGAGATCGCCGACAAGTATCTACCACGAGTGAAATCAACTAGATTCTGATCAGCTCTGAGTTGAAGGAGAATAGGGCGAACAGAGTTTATATTCCGTGTTAAGTCACAACCCCTCCAACCAAACGTAGTCCTTTGGCACAAGGGCGAACTGGTCTACCAAATCTCTCTGTCGCCATCGAGCACCACTGGTTCAATTTACTTCACTGCATTACTTTCAGTAGTTTACATTCGTGCTCTGTGACGATAGTTCATCTGATCATTTATTCTCTTTTGCATATCATTTGTGTCTATCATTTTTGTCATTGCCTTTGGTTATCATTCGGTTGCTCTCTTGTCATTCTGTTATGCTGTCTTAGTCCTTGTCATCATTATGTGTTGTGATCTTTTACATTATATTAGCAATCTCTCGAGGTTATCCATCATAGTTATTTCTAGCACTCTGTCTTGATATTATATCTGTTTGCATATTGCATTACCATCGTTATCATCAAGCTTGTTGTTTCCTATGCTCGAACCATTATTGCATCCTACATCGATAGTTTTGATCCTCAAAGTATGCTTGATTGAGTTCGTTTCTACCAAACCTTATTTCCGCTGCTGTGTTTGGGATCAGTTCAAAACATTCACAAGAATTTTTGAATCTCACATTCACCCCCGTCTGGTCGATATACTCTCGGTCCCAACACTAATTAGCTTCCTAAGCTTCTTGCCAGCATGGTGGGTACCCAAGATATTGTTTCTTGAGCTCTTCTGAAGTGGTTTCAGTTCTGAACTTGTTTTCCTGCGGCATTTATTCGCACTGGTGGCCAAGTTTGATGCCCAGTTTATGTAATATGCTGCTTTGTTTCCTATATTTGCACTGGTGATGAACGTTGTTGCCTAGTGGATGTAATCTGTGTAATCGCCGTAATATCCTAGCATTAGTTCCTTGCTTATTTATTTTCTTATAGTCTTGTCTATTTGTTTGCTTGTAGTACTGCAGTTATTTTTCCTCGGTTTGCTAGTGGCCGCAATAACAATGGTCCTCCTACGGTCCGTAGGATCCACGGTCCTCCTATGGGTTGTACGATCCATGGGCCTCCTACGGGCCTTACAATCCATGGGCTGCTTACGGGTCATAGGATCCATGGGCCGTACTAATCGTGGGCCAAAGTCGGAATGCGGTATGGGCCATAAATGGGCGGAACCGTCTGTTTATGGGATCAGACCATAATGGGCCGTTAACAGGCCGGAAGACAACACATGCTTAATTCTATCAATAGGCATAACGGGTCGTTAATGGGCCATAATACATGACGGGATGAATAAGTCCAAAGGGTTAACGGGGCACAAACGGGCCAACTGTAACCACGAGCTGAATTTGGCCCATTAGCGAAACAGGCCACTAATGGACAATAAGTAATCGAGGGCCAAAAATGAGCCCAAGAATATATGGGCCTTAGAAGGCCAAAAGATAACACAGGCTGGAAACGGCCCAACTGAATCATGGGTCGTTAATGGGCATAAACCATTTACTGTTCATTATGGGCCAGAATCACCACAGGTCGTTAAAGGGCCAAGAGATACAAAAGGCTTCATATGGGCCGAAAGACGTGTTGGGCCATACATGGGCCAAAAGTGACAATGGGCTGGAATTATATTTGACGGCCCACATGACACTACTAGGCTAAAATCGGAAAGGCCATAATGGGTCGTGAATTACAGGGCCGTAAATGGGCTATACGCGAACATGCCATTAACGGGCTTTCCATGGGCCAACCCGCTAACTTTTGACCAAGTCAAACAGGTCAGCCTTTTTAACCTATATGGGCCACTGTTGGGCCGTGACACGTGTCGACGTATCATAGGTGCTTATCGTCCATTGGATGGATGACATCTGTCCCGACGTGGAGCTAACATGTGGTTCCTTCGCCCAATAAGAATTTTACACATGGAAATTCGCCATTGGTCCGGACTGTTAACGGGTTATCGGATCCAAACCGGAAACCGATAGCTTAACGGCGACCCGTTACGGTGGGTGCCACGTGTTGGTTGTTGGAAATATGCCCTAGAGGCAATAATAAAGTGGTTATTATTATATTTCCTTGTTCATGACAATCATTTATTATCCATACTATAATTGTATTGACCGGAAACTCAAATGCATGTGCGGATACATAACAACGACATGTCCCTAGTGAGCCTCTACCGCACTAGCTCGTTGATCAAAGATGGTTGTGGTTTCCTAACCATAGACATGAGTTGTCATTCGATAATGGGATCACATCATTAGGAGAATGATGTGATGGACAAGACCCAAACTATGAATCTAGCATATGATCGTATGAAGTTTATTGTTATCGTTTTCTGCATGTCAAGTGTATGTTCCTATGACCATGAGATCATGCAACTCACTGACACCGAAGGAGTACCTTGTGTGTACCAAATGTTGCAACGTAACTGGGTAACTATAAAGGTGCTCTACAGGTATCTCCGAGGGTGTCTGTTGAGTTGGCATGGATTAAGTGTAACGATCGGAACCCATGGGGTCCAAATCTTCTGAACTTTCTGTGCTATCCCTGGATCAAAAGCTAGCACACCCAGTACAAATATGAACATCGAGCACAAACGCCATTTTATTACATCAAAGATCCAAAGTTCAATTTATTACAACTCTCTCAGCAAAAGGCTGAGTTACATAGCGGAAGCAAATAACATAATAAATATCCAGAGCCCATCAATCGCCACAAGGCTAGTTGAGTGTACCTCCGTAGCCCTATCTCGTCACTCATCATCTGCACATGACACGTACAGGTAAGTACTTTGAATGTACTCGCAAGTTGCAACAAAGGTGATAACAAAAAGTCATGCTGAACAGGTGTCTAGGGTTTATTTGCAGAAAGCCAATTTTCCCTAGACTATAAACAAAAGAAAAGGAACGAGTTTTGATAAACATTTTTTTGTTTAAAACATAGAGTTTAAGTGAATACTTGGATATCGCATCAAGGTTCACTAAAAATATTTTTTTGACAGGTTGAAGTAAAACACCCCAGTGTGTTTAACTTCCACCTAACCCTTTTTTAAAATAGCTTTGAGAAAAGAGAGGGGATATTCTTCTTCCGTCCAAGTCTTCAGTTGCTCAAATTGCCCATAACCAGGGGCATGGCTAATCGATTAGCTTAGACTCTATAGAGATAGTACACTTTACCAACATGACACAATAAACCCCATTTGTCATTGCACCCTATGGTACACGAGAGGGAGGAAATTGTGACTAAGTCATTCAGAATAACCCCCTTGACTTAGGTCTAGCACGCCCGCTCCCTTCGCAATTAAGGCCCATCGTCCATGGCAATGCCAAAGCCAGGGTTTCCCGTTAAGAAAGAACTAAGCTAGAGCCATAGTAACATGTGGTTGTACTCGTAAGCTACCTCAAACTATACTTGGAAGATCTCATTTTTCCTAGATGCCGGTCCCCACCATAATCTCGTGTGCACATCCCCGTTCGAGCGCATTCACTGCAAGACCCCGATCGGACGCAACGCTTGTAGACGCTCCCTTCCATCCGTTCCGTCACGGCAGATGTCCTCAAGCTAGGACTTAGTCGTGGAGCCATCGCCACTAGGAAGCTTGAAGGGGTTAACGGGACAAGGAACACGAGGGTTTATACTGGTTCGGCCCCTTACGGTGAAGGTAAAAGCCTACGTCCAGTTGAGGTGGTATTGATTAGGGTTTCGATGACCAGGGAGCTTAACTGCTATGCCTGACTCTCGATGAGATCTTTCTTGTCCCTAAACCGCTGCCGGGTCGTCCCTTTATATAGGGAGGTTGACGCCCAGCAGCTCTCAGAGTTCCGGCCGGCTCATAAAAGTGTCTGGCTCGGACTCTCAACTATTCTTGCCTTACACTACAAGCTCTACCATAATGATATTTGTAACTACGGGCTTTAAGCCATATCCGGGTCTTAAGCCCATCTTTGGCCCACCGTCTTCAAGCTTACCGCCGGGCTTCTGGCGATGACCATTATGAGTAACCCGGCCCCTCCTGGCGGGTGACTCTAAGGTCTACATCCTCAACATTAGGCCCCAGATTGATTTGAGCCGGCTCATGTCAATCTTCAATTCTTTCGACACAAAATCTCCAGCTTACAATTGTGTGAAGGCCATAACCCGGCGTGACGTCATCCTCTGGACTCCGGGTAATCCGCCGTGACGTCATCTTCCATTAAGTCCATTTTTTACTCCACCAGATCCGCAACGGATCTTATCTTTACTGCCATCCCGAAAATCGAGGCGTTTTATGGTGAGATAACCGCGCCGCGGCCTCCTCGTTTCTCGCACCCACTTATGAGCTCGCCCTTATAAATAGCCCGGCCCGACGGGCCTTCAGCCACCCGTCTTCCTCCTCGCACCACTGTTCCTCCGCTCGAGCTCTGTTGCTGTCGCCGCCGCGGGTCTCCTCCTCCTCACCAACTCCGGCCGCTGCATCAACCTGTTGTGTCCAGAGAAAACGGCGGCGACCTCCGCGACTCACCAGCACCTGTAAGTCCTAGCTACCCCGTAGAACAGATCTGCAGTAGGGTTCGTCCGTGTTCTTCGTCGTCGCCCATGAGCTCTTGGTAGTTTTCATTTTTACTGCCCCTTTTTTGATCTTAGCCTTGTATAGAACCACTGCGGTAGCTGTTTAGCACCCATTTCAAATGCAAGTAGACCTCTTTTTACTGCATAAAGGCTCCGTTCAAGCCCAAGAACTTCCCTTGCGTCTGTTTTTAGGTCTAGAAACTTTCCTTTTAGCCGACCGTTTTGATCCAAATTATTTACTGCAATGTGTGAAACCTGTTTTCACCACACTTAGTAAAATGCTGAGCTATGGCGGCTTACATTTCCGGCTCAAAGAAACCACGCGCCGTAGGACCTTCCGGCTCAAAGGAGGCCATGCGCCATAAAATTTTCCGGCTTATCTGTGACAAGGTCGTAGACAATCGAATTACTTCTTAATGCCTCCAGCGGCTTAGATAACCCAATGCAATTAGATATATGTCATTAGGCCCCTCCATAAGCCGCCACTTTAACACTGAACTGTGAATTTCCTCCGGCTTATAATTAAACCGGGCATGTTTCCTTTTATCATAGGCTTCCGACTTTCACCATGCCTCCCAAAGCTCCTAAAGCACCCATCACTTGCAATTGGATGAGGTCCAATGTCACCGACGAGACTTTAGCGGATTTTGTCAAGTCTGGTTACCTGCCTAAGAAGGACGTCATGTCCTACCGTGCCCCTGACCCGTCAGAGGAGAGACCACAGCCAAAGGACGGGGAGGTAGTGATTTTTGCGGATCACATGAGCCGGGGCTTCGCACCGCCCGGCTCAAAGTTCTTCAGGGATGTACTGAATTTCTTTGACCTGCGGCCACAAGATATAGGACCCAACTCAGTGTCCAACATATGCAATTTCCAAGTGTTCTGCGAGGTTTATCTTGGAGAAGAGCCCAGCCTGCTACTCTTCAGAGAGCTCTTCTACCTGAACCGCCAGAACGAGTGCGCCAACGGGCCAAGTTTGGAACTTGGCGGAATCTCTATTCAGCGACGGAGAGACTGCCTTTTCCCTTACGCCGAGCCACCGAGTCACCCAAAGGACTGGAACCAAACGTGGTTCTATTGCCAAGACACGTCGCCGGCTGACGAGAGCCCACTGCCCGGCTTTCGCCCTTCACGTCTGGAACCAACTCACCCTCTGTCTGACAAGTTAACTCAGGCGGAGCGCCAACCTCTGCTCCCCACCATCAACAAGATCAAGGCTCTCCTGGGCAATGGTCTTAACGGAATTGACCTGGTCCGGGTCTGGATCTCATGGCGGGTGATCCCCTTGAGCCGCCGCCCCGGCTTAATGTGTGAGTACACAGGCCGGAAAGATGACCCCCTACAACACAGCCGCAACGATCTCCCTGAAGACGTTGCTGAGGACATGACCAAGGCTCTCTTGAACGAGAGCTTGGCAGACTGCGGGAGGACCGGGTTAGCCCCCTTCTGCAAGACCAACCCAGCCCCAGCAGTAAGCCGCTGATCTGAACACCTTATCTTCTTCTGTAGATAACTTTCATCTGAACCTTTAAGAAACCATCATTGTATTTTTCAGGCTGATGACAAATTCTGGAAGGTCAAATACGACCATGAGGCGGCCAAGAAGGCCAGGAAGGCTAAGAAAGCCGCCAAGAGAGCCGCCCCTCGCAAGAAGGGAAGTAGGCCTACTGCTTCAGAGCTGATGCAACTAAGCGACAGCTCCGAGTCAGAGGTAACCCCTGAGCCTGTAAGCTCTTGTTGTATTTGTTGTTTTATTTCTGTCCACCTTATCAATACTTGTTCATCAATAGGACGACACCGGAGCAAGTAACCCGGTGGTTGAAGAGGTAATGATACTTTCCTCCGACTCGGAGCCCTTGCCAAGGCTGAAAATCCGAAGGGTAACCCGGAAAGTAAGCTTTTCACATCCTTTAGCTTATCAAGATCCTCAATTTATTTTGAAGCGACAGGTTCATGAGAGCCGGCGTCACACCCGGACCAACAAGGACGCTGACCTCTCCTCCGGGTTACCTGACGCGTCGAGGAAACACCGAACTGAGGTTATCTCCAACTTGTACCCTTTTCATCCTTTGGCGGGTGTTATACGTCAACCGCTCAATTCTTCTGACTCAAATTATCAGGAAACTTCCCCCTCTTCTGGCGACTCTATGCAGTCGAACCTGCCGGCTTTCAAGACCGTGCCCGGGTAACGATGATCTTCTCATGTTGTACTTATCTTTACTTACACTTTTGTGCTTAACCTTTTTGTCTTTTCAGTGCCCAGGCAAAACTCAGCAAAAGGGCAAAGAAGAACAAGCCGGTCAAAGAGCCAGACTTGCCTGAACCGGAGGTAGCAGCTCAAGAACCACCAGCTGCCCCTGCTCCTGAAACCACTGCTCCAACCGACAAGCCAATAGCAGAAGCTTCTGCTAACCCGGAGGCCTCCAGCTCGGCTCAACCAGCAGATGACCCGGATGTGGTAATCACCCGGACGGAATTTGTTGAGCCGGGGAGACCTACTGCGCTGGCCAAGTGCTCCGCTAAGGAGGAGTTGTTAGGGCGCCACCGGGCCAATCTGGACCTCACCGACTATGCCAATCTGAGCATCGGAGAGATCATCTCCGGCTATATCAGCCAGGTGCACAAGAGCCGGGACCTAGAGATTGCCATGGTGAACCAGATTCAGCAGAAGTCGGAGGTATCACTCTTCTGTCTTCTTACTTACTACATAGTTCCCTTTACCATGCTAGCCCCCAAGTCAATGACTTATGATTGAATATGTTGTAGACTTAAGTTCCGGCTTACTTCCATGAACCGGTAATTTGTAGATAGGAACGTTCGATATGCATTAGCCCCCAAGTGCCAAGTGTCTTTGCTTGGAAATCGCTTGGGACTTTAAATTTGCATAGTAATTGTTCATGCTATAACCCGGAAATTATGCAGGCTGCTGGCAAGAAGTTTGAAGCTGACATCTCCGATCTCAAGACCCGTCTGAAAACGCAAGAAACTGAGACCCAGAAGGCCAATGCCAAATTTGTGTCCAGTATTGTTGCGCAAGAAAAGCTGAAGACGGACTTTGACGCTGAACGGAGAGCCTGGGCCGAAGAGAAGGCTACTCTGGTGAACCGGGCCGAACAGGCGGAGAAGGCTCTGTCAGAGAAGACTGCCGAACTCTCCGGCTTAAAGCGCCAAGTGTCCCAGATGGTTGCCGCAATCTTCGGTAAGTCATTTCACCGGCTTTCGTCCAGTTTAAAAAATTTATGTCTCATAACCCATCATTGCCGGCGGCTTATCTTACTCTGTTACACAGGTCCCAGAAGTGCCAACCTCAACCAAAGCGTGGTGACCAAGCTGAAGGCCGTGTACACCCTGGTGGAGCAACTCTACACCGGGTCACAGCGCGCCTTGGCCGTGGTGGCCCTATCCAATGAGGTGCCGACTCATCTGGCAGAAGTTCTTCGCCGGCTTGTCGTTCTTCCCCAACATGTCCAAGAGCTGCGGCGGGCCTCTGCAAGAGCCGGAGCCATAGCTGCTCTGAGCCGGGCCAAGGCATTCCTTCCGGAGTTAGACCCGGCGGACATCGCTCTGGGCTACCCCAGTTTGAAGGAAGACGGCACCGCCTTCGACCAAAAGAACTTCGCAGCCTGCGTGAAGATCGTACGCCCGGTGGCCACTCTGATTGGCAATGATACAGATCTGACTAAGTACCAGCCGGGTTATGATACAGAGAATCAGAGGATCCCCACTCCGCATTATGAAGCTATCAGCCTAGTCCCTCCAGCTCGTAAGCACACCTTCGCCCCGGAGATTGACCCGGTCGGGTTAATTGACGAGGAAGCTCAATTTGAAGCTCTGAGCGGCATTGACTGGAAGTCGTCAACTTTCCAGGTCTTGGGAACAGCCGGAGGAGAGGAGAGGGATGAGCCGGAGACTTCAACCCAGCAAGCGTCGTAACTCCGTAGACGGCTTATCAAACAATGCTTCACCCTTTTGGACTCGATGAGTCTTGTAATAGAGTAGGACCAACACTTTAACTTTGCCGTGCCATCGTGCACGCGTTGAATGCTGAAGTCCATTGAGGTTGTCTCCTTTATATTTCCCCGGGTCATAATCGATCATTCATTTTCCTTAAGCTCAAATAGTTGCCTTTAACTAACCTGCATAGAAGGACAAATCACAAGTCTCTAGGCGGCTTAGCGCACTGAGAATCATAGTTTTAGACATATAACCTGGAATATGAATCAAAAAAGACTGGTCCTCAATTATGTCCTTGATATAGCCGTAATAACACACTTACCAGCCTGCGAGCACACTTCCGGCTTATATAACCCGGGTAATAAGGTTGGTACCTCAATTCTAATTTACCAGTCTTAATAACACCGATTGTATTCGACTAGTATCATAAATCAAAGTTAAGCCGGCAAAGTGAGACCCGGCTGTGCATACTTGAAATAATCAGAAGAACTCGCTATAAATCAGAAAAAACTTAGGGGCTTCCAGTTTGAATATGACCAGAGACCCGTCCCAAAGGGGTTATGCTAGGATTCGAATACGATCATATAGCCCCCAGTGGGTGTGGCGATGCCAATCAAGAGGGTACTGACAGCTATGTTCTCTTTGGTTCGAATACGACCCATGTTTGAACAGGAAGCCCCCAAATGACTTTAAGAATTGTTTAACAACGCTGATTCGAATACGATCCACGTCGGTTCCCAAAGAGGTTAAACTATGATTCAAATATGATCAAAGAAAACTCCCCAATGAGCTCGGCACTTTGCCAATCAAAATGGGTATCGACAGCTATGTTCTCTTTGGTTCGAATACGACCTATGTTTGAACAGGAAGCCCCCAAGTGACCTTATTACCTACGGCTAGATTCGAATACGATCATAAGTCGGACCCTCCTTCAAGTTATCATGTAATCTTGTAATGAAAACAACACGCGCACATTTGGAGGAGAAAAAAGGACAGAGGTCCTACTTTATTGCTTATCATAATATATACATGGCTTAGAGAAATATGTACATCATGAGAGCCGGTGGCTCAAGTGTAGTAAGGCCGAAGCTGAGCTATGTTCCACGGCCGACGGGTCTCTTCCTCCGACTTACGTGAATCCTTGTGCTCCCGAATGTCAATGAGGTAATATGACCCGTTGTGCAAATTCTTGCTGACCACAAAGGGCCCTTCCCAAGGCGGGGATAGCTTGTGCGCATCTGTTTGATCTTGGATGAGCCGGAGCACCAGATCGCCTTCCTGGAAGACCCGGGATTTAACCCGGCGACTATGATAACGGCGCAGGTCTTGTTGGTAAATCGCTGAGCGAGCTGCTGCCACATCACGCTGTTCGTCCAACAAGTCAAGAGCATCTTGGCGCGCCTGTTCATTATCCGCCTCAACATAAGCTGCCACTCGAGGCGAGTCATGACGGATGTCACTGGGGAGGACTGCTTCTGCCCCATAAACCATGAAGAAAGGCGTGAAACCTGTAGACCTGTTAGGAGTAGTGTTGATGCTCCATAACACGGAGGGCAACTCCTCCACCCAACAACCCGGCGTCCGTTGCAAAGGGACCAAAAGCCGGGGCTTGATGCCCTTCAGAATCTCCAGATTAGCCCTCTCAGCTTGACCATTGGATTGAGGATGAGCCACTAATGAAACATCAAGTCGGATATGCTCTCGTTGACAAAACTCCTCCATGGCGCCTTTGGATAGATTGGTACCATTGTCAGTTATAATGTTGTGCGGAAAACCAAAGCGAAAAATCACCTTTTTCATAAATTGAATCGCCGTGGCTGCATCACACTTGCTAACTGGCTCCGCTTCAACCCACTTGGTAAATTTGTCAACTGCCACCAAGAGGTGGGTCTTCTTATCCTTGGACCTTTTAAAAGGCCCAACCATATCAAGCCCCCAGACCGCAAAGGGCCAAGTAATTGGGATCATCCTCAGCTCCTGAGCCGGCACATGAGCCCGTCGCGAGAACCTTTGGCAACCATCACATTTACTGACCAAGTCCTCCGCATCAGCATGCGCCGTCAGCCAATAAAAACCATGACGAAAAGCCTTGGCTACAAGAGACTTTGAGCCGGCGTGATGGCCACAATCCCCTTCATGAATCTCGCGCAAGATCTCTTGACCTTCCTCAGGGGAGACAAAATGCTGGAACGCTCCCGTAACACTGCGGCGATGCAACTCACCATTGATAACAATCATTGACTTAGACCGCCGGGTTATTTGCCTGGCCAAAGTTTCGTCCTCGGGCAAATCTCCCGGGGTCATGTAAGCCAGATAGGGCACTGTCCAGTCCGGGATAATGTGGAGAGCCGCCACCAGCCGTGCCTCCGGGTCAGGGACAGCCAAGTCTTCCTCTGTGGGCAACTTAACAGAAGGGTTATGCAGGACGTCCAGGAAAGTATTAGGCGGCACTGGTTCGCTGAGAGCCCAGCCAGCTTAAAGCATCAGCCGCCTCGTTCTTCCTGCGATCGATGTGCTCTACTTGGTAACCCTGAAAGTGCCCAGCCATGGCATCAACTTCGCGGCGATAAGCCGCCATGAGAGGGTCTTTGGAGTCCCACTTTCCTGATACTTGTTGAGCCACCAAGTCTGAGTCGCCGAAACACCTTACCCGGCTCAGGCTCATCTCCTTAGCCATCCGAAGACCGTGGAGCAAGGCCTCGTACTCAGCTGCGTTGTTGGTACAAGGAAACATCAACTGTAGCACATAATGGAACTTATCACCCTTAGGGGAAGCCAATACGACTCCAGCCCCCGAGCCCTCCAATTGCCTGGACGCATCAAAGTGAATAGTCCAGTATGTGTTATCCGGCTTTTGCTCGGGCACTTGTAGCTCTGTCCAATCATTGATGAAATCCACCAAAGCCTGAGATTTAACAGCAGTGCGTGGCACATACTTCAGACCATGAGGTCCAAGCTCTATAGCCCACTTAGCCACTCTCCCTGTGGCCTCCCTGTTCTGAATGATATCTCCAAGGGGGGCAGAACTGACCACAGTGATGGGGTGACCCTGGAAATAATGCTTAAGCTTCCGGCTTGCCATGAACACACCATAAACAAGTTTCTGCCAATGCGGATACCGCTGCTTGGACTCAATGAGTACTTCGCTGACATAATAAACTGGCCGCTGAACCGGATGCTCCTTACCCTCTTCCTTGCACTCCACCACCACGGCCACACTGACGGCTCGTGTGTTAGCAGCCACATACAGCAATAAAGGCTCCTTGTCAACCGGAGCAGCAAGGACTGGGGGCTCAGCCAGCTCTCTCTTCAAATCCTCAAAAGCAGTATTAGCTGCATCATTCCAGACAAAGTCATCAGTTTTCTTCATCAACTGATACAACGGCATGGCCTTCTCACCCAAACGGCTTATGAACCGGCTTAAAGCAGCGATACGACCCGCCAAGCGCTGGACGTCGTTTATACACGCCGGCTTAGCCAGGGAGGTGATGGCCTTCATCTTCTCCGGGTTAGCTTCAATGCCTCTGTTAGAAACCAAGAAACCCAAGAGCTTGCCTGCAGGAACACCAAAAACACATTTGGCCGGGTTAAGCATCATCTTGTAGACCCGGAGATTATCGAAGGTTTCCTTCAGATCATCTATCAAGGTTTCCTCCTTCCTGGATTTAACCACAATATCATCCACATAAGCATGAACATTGCGCCCAATCTGATTATGAAGACAGTTCTGCACGCAGCGCTGATAAGTCGCCTGTGCACTCTTGAGTCCAAAGGGCATAGACACATAGCAGAAGGCTCCAAAGGGAGTGATGAACGTCGTCTTCTCCTGGTCCTTAACTGCCATTTTAATCTGATGATATCCAGAATAAGCATCCAAGAAACTTAGGCGCTCACAACCTGCCGTAGCATCAATGATTTGATCAATATGGGGAAGGGCGAAAGGATCAGCCGGACACGCCTTGTTCAAGTCCGTGTAGTCCACACACATCCGCCAGGTGCCGTTCTTCTTGAGTACGAGCACCGGGTTAGCTAACCATTCTGGGTGAAAGACTTCAACAATAAACCCGGCCGCCAAGAGCCGGGCCACCTCTTCACCAATAGCTTTCCGCCTCTCTTCATTAAACCGCCGAAGGAACTGCCTGACCGGCTTAAATTTCGGATCAACATTGAGAGTGTGCTCAGCGAGTTCTCTAGGTACACCTGGCATGTCAGACGGCTTCCATGCAAAAATGTCCCTATTCTCACGGATGAACTCGGTGAGCGCGCTTTCCTATTTTGGGTCCAGATTGGCACTGATGCTAAACTGCTGAGATGAATCTCCTGGAACGAAATCAACAAGTTTAGTCTCATCAGCCGACTTAAATTTCATTGCCGGCTCATGCTCCGTAGTCGGCTTTTTCAGAGAGGTCATATCTGTCGGGTCAACGTTGTCTTTGTAAAACTTCAACTCCTCTGTTGCGCAAACAGATTCTGCATAAGCTGCATCGCCTTCCTCACACTCCAGGGCCACCTTTCGGCTGCCGTGAACCGTAATGGTCCCATTATGACCCGGCATCTTGAGCTGTAAATACACGTAACACGGCCGTGCCATGAACTTGGCGTAAGCCGGCCGCCCAAATATGGCATGGTACGGACTTCTTATCTTGACCACCTCAAAGGTCAATTTTTCCACCCTGTAGTTGTGCTCATCTCCAAAGGCCACTTCCAACTCGATCTTGCCGACTGGATAAGCCGACTTACCAGGTACCACACCATGGAAAATAGTGTTTGACTGGCTGAGGTTCTTATCAATCAACCCCATACGACGGAACGTCTCATAATAGAGGATGTTGATGTTGCTGCCTCCATCCATGAGCACCTTAGTGAACTTATATCCTCCCACCTGAGGAGCCACCACCAGGGCCAAGTGACCCGGATTATCCACCCGGGGAGGGTGATCCTCCCTACTCCACACTATAGGCTGCTCATACCACCGCAAGTTGCGTGGAACCGCCGGCTCAACAGCATTCACAGCCCTCGTATGAAGCTTCTGATCTCGCTTACACAGACTGGTGGTAAACACATGATACTGTCCACCGCTAAGCTGCTTTGGATTGGTCTGATAACCCCCCTGCTGCTGTTGATGACCCTGGCCGGACTGCTGATTAAAGCCCCCTTGACCGTTCTGAGGATTAGAATTTGAGCCGCCGCCCGGGCCATGAAAGCCGCCGGCGCCTGAGCCACCGCCCGGGCCATTGTTGCCGTTAAAGGCGTTGGAATTCTTAAAGGCCTTCATGATTGCACAATCCTTCCATAGATGAGTAGCTGGCTTCTCTCTAGAGCCATGCCTTGGACAAGGCTCATTCAACAGCTGCTCCAGCGTCGGACCTGACCCGCCGGCTCGGGGAGGGGGCCTCCCCTTGCGTCGCTGGTTATTACCCTGTGAGCTGGCGTTGGCTACGAACTCTAGGCTGCCATCGGCCTTGCGCTTGCCACCTCCTTGGCTCCCCGGGGTTATACTGAGGACCCTTGCCATTGCCGTTCTTCTTTCCCTTCCCTGTCCTTTCATCATCTGAAGCGGGGTCCTTGGTACCATCAGAATCGGCGTACTTGACGAGAGCCGCCATCAGTGTACCCATATCATTGCAGTCGCGCTTAAGCCGCCCGAGTTTCATCTTCAGGGGCACGAAACGACAATTCTGTTCCAACATTAAGACTGCAGAGCCGGCATCCATCTTATCAGACGAATGTATTATCTCCTTAACCCGGCGAACCCAATGTGTCGTAGACTCACCCTCCTGCTGCTTACAGTTAGTCAAATCCACAATTGACATAGACTGCCTATAGGTATCCTTGAAGTTTTGGATGAACCGGGCTTTCAGCTTAGCCCAAGACCCAATGGAATTCGGTGGTAGCCCTTTCAACCAAGTGCGGGCAGTCCCATCTAACATCATGGTGAAGTACTTGGCCATTGCCGCTTCACTGACCTCCAGCAGTTCCATGGCCATCTCGTAACTTTCGATCCAGGCTGCGGGTTGTAAGTCAGCCGTGTAATTAGGCACCTTCCTAGGGCCTTTGAAGTCCTTTGGTAGACGCTCATTGCGGAGAGCTGGCACTAAACAAGGGACACCTCCAGTCCTGGTAGGGATACCCACGTCGACGGAAGTCGTCGGATAAGCCGGGGGAGTCTGGTAAGCCGTCAACTGAGGCACCTGCTCCGCCTCTTGCCGCGCTCTGTCTTGTTCTGCTGCGTGAAAGGCTCCGTTATGAGCCAGGCCATGGCCAGGGGGCGGGTCATGGCATCGGACATTACTTGAGCCGGTCGCTGAGACCATGTGTCTGCTGTAACTCGGGCTCCGGCCTGGACGAGGGGTCGAGTGGATCCTGTCCCGGCTGTAGGAGTACGCCTCTTGCTGCGCCAGTGCTGTCTGAAGGAGTTCCCTGCCCCGGCGGGTTTCAATAGCCGTCGGAGAGTCGCCGTCAATTGGGAGAGCCGCCAGCCGTGCTGCCGCGGCGACCATGTTCTCCAGCGGGTTAGCATAATGACCCGGTGGTATTGGCACGTACTGAGGCGGGGCAGGGTGCACCTGGGGAGGCCCCATCACTTGTGGCTGAATAGGGGTTCCAGGCCCGGGCACTATGATCCCTGGCGGGTTACTAGACCCTGCACCTGGCGTGTTGAAGAGGTTTCGTGGATCGTAAACCGGAGGGAGTCGAGATTGGGCCTTTTGATGCCTCCTTCTCATGACCTCATTGGACGCGTTTTGATCCATCGTGAGCCGGAAGGACTGCGCCTGAATCAACTGGGTTTGGGCGTCGAGAGCCGCCCTCTCCGCAGCCATCCTGATCCCTTCCGCTGCCAGATCCTCTTTAGCTTTCACTGGATCTAATTTTAACTGCGCCACCTCCGCATCATGCTGAGCTTGATCCGCCAGGTCAACCGCGGTGGTCAACAGGGCCGTCATCTTGTCCGTGAGATCCATCAGCACCTGAGCCGGTGAGGGCACCGGGTTTCCCGCTCCAGCAGTAGGGTTCTGAACAGGCTGCGCACCGGCCATGAAGATTCCAACCCGGCTTGGCGGCTCAAACGGGTCCGGAATACTGTCACCATCGGAACAACCCATGAGCCTGCCATCTTGAAGTTGATACAACGAGTTTGACTCATCGGTGGACGACTCGCCGTCAGAGCCGGCGGCCGTCTCGTCACCAGATCCAGATCTATCAGAGAGCCCTCCATGGATACATCCCACAAAAGCATGCTTTAAGGCAGGCAGGGCCCGGGCGAGTCGTGCACGCTGAGCCGTCTCGATGAGATCGGCGCAGAGATCCGGCTCAGGGCCCGGCTCACCAATCTTGCCAATGAAAACATGAATTCCGCCGAAGGGGACCCGGTACCCGTACTCAATTGAGCCGGCGTCGGGGCCCCAGCTTGCATCGTCGATGTAGAGCTTGCCGTGACGACTCTTGGTCATCCGGCCCACAGCGTATCCCTTGAGCCCTTCGAAGCTGCCCTTCAAGAACTCAAATCCACCATGCGCTGGCCCCACGGTGGGCGCCAACTGTCGTGGAATTGTCACGGCAGATGTCCTCAGGCTAGGACTTAGTCGTGGAGCCATTGCCACTAGGAAGCTTGAAGGGGTTAATGGGACAAGGAACACGAGGGTTTATACTGGTTCGGCCCCTTACGGTGAAGGTAAAAGCCTACATCCAGTTGAGGTGGTATTGATTAGGGTTTCGATGACCAGGGAGCTTAACTGCTATGCCTGGCTCTCGATGAGATCTTTCTTGTCCCTAAACCGCTGCCGGGTCGTCCCTTTATATAGGGAGGTTGATGCCCAGCAGCTCTCAGAGTTCCAGCTGGCTCATAAAAGTGTCCGGCTCGGACTCTCAACTATTCTTGCCTTACACTACAAGCTCTACCATAATGATATTTGTAACTACGGGCTTTAAGCCATATCCGGGTCTTAAGCCCATCTTTGGCCCACCGTCTTCAAGCTTACCGCCGGGCTTCTGGCGATGACCATTATGAGTAACCCGGCCCCTCCTGGCGGGTGACTCTAAGGTCTACATCCTCAACACCGGTCCCCACCATAATCTCGTGTGCACATCCCCGTTCGAGCGCATTCACTGCAAGACCCCGATCGGACGCAACGCTTGTAGACGCTCCCTTCCATCCGTTCCGCCTAGGAAGTAGAAGTTGAAAATAATATAGTTTTGCTTTTCAAAATATTTTCTAAATCATTGTTCCAAGGGAACAAGTTTGTAATTTTCAAAATATTTTGTATTGGTCCACCCCAACTACAAGCATGGCTAAGCGTATAGTCCAATAGCATTGGATCCTAGGGCTTTACTACTAGAAAAATATTTGCAAAATAGTAACATAAAAACCTACACATGCATGCACTACAAAAAAAATACACTTCCGTGATGATACGTGTGTGTCACAGTAGGTCGCGTTTTTTGTCATGCATGTACATCCATGACAAATTTATGACAGAATCAAGATAGTCATACCTGTGCTGTCGTAGAAGTGTTCCATGACATTACCAAAATTATCATCACAGAAGTGTCCACTTCCATGACGATAAATCGCGCGTCACAGAAGTGCTTTCATCAAGGGTGACCGACACGTGGCATCCACCGTAACGGAACGTCGTTAAGCTATCGGGTCGGATTTTGGATCCGATAACCCGTTAACAGCCCTGACCAATGGGAAATTTCCACGTGTAAAATTCTGATTGGCCGAAGGGAACACCTGTTAGCTCGTCAGTGGGCCAGATGTCGCCCGTCCATTGGAGGAGACATGCCTATGATACGTCGACACGTGGCTAGGCCCAACAGAGGCCCATATAGGTTAAAAGGTCGGCCCAATCAAAGGCCCGTAGAACTTAATCAGGTACTAGTGGGCCAGCCCAATAACGGCCTGCTTAATAAAGGCCCATTTACGGCCCGAAGCCAGATCTGGCCCGTTAATTGTTCGCCCAATATTTGGGCCCATTTTCGGCCCGAAGCCAGATCTGGCCCGTTAATTGTTCGCCCAATATTTGGGCCCATTTGCGGCCCGATGCCAAATCTGGCCCGTTAATTGTTCGCCGAATATTTGGGCCCAACTACAGCCCAGTGACTTTTGGCCTGTTAGAGGCCTGATGTAGACATGGGCCCATTTCAGCCCGGTGTGACTTTCGGCATGGGAATGGCCCGTGCTGCCCATGGGCCATATATGGTCCGACGGGACATCGGGCCCACTAACGGCCCGTGCTAAAGGTGGCAACAGTTAAGCCCAACGTGACTTTGGGCCTGTTAAAGGCCTGTCACGTAATTCGGCCCGTTGATGCCTGTGCTAAGCTTTCGGCCTCTTAAAGGCCCATGATATCAGTGGGCCAACTAAGGCCCGAGATATGTTTCGGCATGGTAACGGCCCGTGAGCTAACTGGGCCCAAAACGGCCCGGTCTACATTTCGGCCTGCTGAAGGCCCGTCGACGACTAGTGAAAATTGAGGCCCAACATGCATTTTGGCCTGCTAAAGGCTCGTGGTTTCATCACGGCCGTAACAGGCCAGTACAATATTCAGCCTGTTAATGGCCCAACGCTACCTGGGCCAAACTAAGCGCTGGGTCGACAAAAGGCCCAACTAAAATATAGGCCGGTGTAAGTTTGGGCCTGGCGCAATGTGTGAAGGCCCCAATCATTCGGGCCCAAGAAAGACGCAGGCCGGCCCAATTGTGGCCCGCTAAAAACTTGGCCCGTTAGAGTCAAATGTTTCGGTCCGGTCGACTACATCTGATTTTTTTCAGATAGCGAATGATGGCAGTAACTAGTAGGAATTAAGAACAAACCTACTCTATACAATAAAGAAATTACGGCATAGTAACTAGGAATAAACCTACACTATACAATAAAGGACTTAAGGTATATTACATCCACTGGGCATCGAAGTTCGCCACCAGTGATCATAAAGCGCAACGAAGAAGCAGATTACAAAAACTGGGCACCATTGTAGTGTAACAAAATAATACTGAACTGAGACCACTTCCAAGACAGTTCAAGAAAGGTTAGCCTTGCGGGGGAACTGCTGCGCAAGCTGCTGAGCAAGGCTGTGAGACCGGCCTAGCATGTCGGTCATAGCTTCCAGGTGTAGCTGTTTAGCGATGATGTTCTCATTGGTGTTCTCCACAATCTTTCTTAGAGATAGGACTTCAAGTCGAAGTTGAGTTGCAGAATGCCTTTCTGCTAGAACTTGGGACTGAAGAAGTCGAACTAATTCAGACAACGAATTATGTGAGCTTGTCTGATTGTTAGTCTCAAGTAACTTGAACACTGCATCAAGACAAGACTTTGGGGTTGTCTCGCTATCTTCAAGATGTTTTGCCTTCTTTGCTGCAATATATGTTGGGTTTGTCTCACAGCCTTCAGCAGACTTGTGCATGCCATCAGGCATATCACCCTGAAACAAAGCAGAGAGATGACAGGTTTTGCACGTGTATAAACAAAGATGATAACTGTTCTGTCAATTCTATCCAATTTCAAATTAGAAAATAAAGAGTAAGTTCAAAATATCAATAGCATAATTTGGCATTGTTCATAATGCGGGGAGCTTCACCACACTACTGGATTACCATGTCAACATACCAAGCATAAATGAAGGGCAAAGAAAATCATTGTATCTATTTTGGATAATGTGCATGGCATGTTGTTCATATCATCAGCCACATCAGTAAGATAAAACAGGAGATGACAAGGTGCAAACGTGGGCTGCTTCACCACACACTGGATTATAGATCCACAAAAACAAGCATACATATAGGGAGTATTAAGTAATGTGCATGGTATGAATAAGGAATTTTGTTTTACAAGTAAAACTTAGAACTTACGGTTCTTACGAACATGCATTTTGGTAGAAACAGCAAACTAAACAGCAGTAAACGATAGGGAGTATGAGCAAATTAAACAGCAGTTGAGGATAAAGGCTTTAGAAGGACTGACTTACATTAACAGTTAACACCGGCTTTATAATGCCCTTCTCCATGTCAAGGGAAGGATAACTCAAGAATTTCAGCACAGAATCTTCTTCATAAGCATTGCCTGTACTCTACATTTTGTAGAGAGTAATTATAGATATGATAATACTGGAAGGGATAGAGGATAATGAAGATAAGATGCAGATTGATGCTACATAATCAACTACCAATCCCTGGAAGTACAAGCGTTACAGGACAAAATGTACTGACAAGAGCAATGGGCTACACTTGTGCACTGGCATTGTCTGTGTATTCTACTTGTTGGTAAGATTAAATATAGATCTGATCTTTTTTAGTAAATGGTGGGCGAGGGAGATAAGATGCAGAATGCTACAAAATGAACCAATCCCTCTTCCCATAATACAAGAGTGTTTTGAACACTGGTGTACTGTACAAAACGTTCTTATATTATGGGACGGAGGGAGTAGCTGTTAATGTAAGTACAGTGATAGACCACGTTCAGTCCTTACAAGAGGACTGCAGAGCTAAACCTCTTCAAAAGCATTGGGTTGATTCTAAATTTATGTAAGAGTCCATACGGATCTTATAATGTCCACCAAATGGACGATTACGAGGCTAACATGTGCAGTGATGCTACATAATCAAACAGCTATGAAAGTAAGTATGGTCATACAGGGCAAGAGGTACTCACAAGAGCAATGCAGTGTGCAGTATAGTTGCGAGATTCTGTGGTCCCTTGAGAACGAATGTTCTTCTGCTAACAATTTTCGTACAAGTGAGACATTAAGGCAAATGCAGAAATGTAGTTCAAATTGTGATGTGATATCATAGACAGTACCTTACGCTGCAGCCGAGACCAATGTGTAACAAGATTATTCCAGTCACCGTCGGATAAATGTAGCACCGGAGACTTTACAGAAATTTCGTTCAGAGGCTTGCCATCGAAGTGCGCTTTCCTCAGGTAGGAATGATACTTCATCAACGAGTGCTTGAAAAGCGCAACCAACCCTTGCTCGTCATCACAATCAAATTTGCTCCTCGCCTATTTAAAAGAATGAAATCTTGTGTCTTCTGTCAGCAGAATGCAGTAATGACCATGAATAACATTAGTACATTACTTACGCGTAAGTTGTGGAGGAAGACTGGAAATTGTTCTGTGTCTGCGGTATAATCTTTCCATGAAGGAAAGATGCGCACAAAGTTCCTGACAACAACATAAGCTTCGTCTTCTAAACTGGGAAGAAATGGAACAGGGGTCCTATTTGCTGCAATTGGGGCTCTCTCTGGTTCGAAAAGGGATTTGGCAACTGGATTTGGTGTACTCTTTGCTGGAATGGGGGTTTTGCGTCGTACAACTGGTGCTATGTCAACTGGCATAATCATACTGTTTGTTGCAGTTGGGGTGTGCTGAGTTGGGGCATCAGAAATGACCAGTGTAGTAGGGCTAGAGTCTGCTAGAGTTGGGGTATTTTGTGGGTCAGGTGATATTGCAACTACACCTAATGGGCTATTTGATTTATCAGGTGCCACTACCTTTTCCAAATACTTTGCTTGTGCTCCTCCACGATCAGCAATCGCCCTCTTCCTTTTGAATGTCTGATACACAAGAACAACATTTGAATGGATAAATATGGTATGATGATAGATGGAATATGTACTGAAAATGGATAGGCAGGCGTATTCACATACACGACGTGTAAACTAAGCTAATGGCAGTTCAACAAAGTAGAAGCAATGCAAAGCATCAGTTGCAAGATATGTGCGAGCAATGTAACCTTGGAAAGTTAGAGCAAGTACCTTGATGGGTGAATAAGATAGGGCATCTTCCTCTGACTCCTCCACTAGGGAGCTACATTGACTTAGGTCTCCCTCTAGCTCAGAATCACCGTTAGGATCATATTCTAAGCATGAATCTGTAGGTGGAGAGCGTTTGCATTGCATTGCATCCAGACTTGATTTCAGTCCCTTAATGCCATTTGACAGCCATGGCATTGTTCTGCTTTATTCTTTTCATGCGCGCAAGCTCATAGTCATTATGATGTTGTTCAGAATCTGAGATTCATGAAAACATAAAAAGTAGTCAGATTATCTATGGAATGCATTGCGGATTCAACTCGGAGAGTGTCTCCCTATAAACCCCTGCATATGCAAAGTTCACCTCCCCAACTGTGCTGACCAGACCACACACAGAAATACAAACCCCTTATGTCTCTATAACAGGCAGGCACACATTTCAAAACTGAAGTAGGAACATTAGAATCATATGAAATTCGTATTTGAACAAATAAACTAAGCAATTATGAGTGGTGTAATGTTTAGCTTCAAGGGTGGAGTGTTGGTAGTGCGACACAAAGCAAGTAGGAAGATTGTATTCCATGTAAAAGATCGAAACCTATGTAAAAGCTGGAAATGACACTTTCTTTCTATACAATGCAGTGTTCGTTACCCACACATGATGGAAGAGATCACATAGAGAAATACTATTCACTCATGTCTACGGTTCCAGTATTTAGAAACAGGGTGGTCCACCCTAAAAGAATATTGACAACAAATATGACAAGGCAAGCATAGATGTAGTGAATCAATCATTTACTTGTGAGCTTACTAGGACAAGTATGCAGAATTGTAACTGCAGTAAGAGACCGTCCAAAATCTGAATGAAGAAGTTTGTCTAGCACTTATTGTTTGCAACTAATCGACGTGAATAATTGGATATTATATCGAATGAGTAAGAAAGACAAGTAAAATTGTCAACAAACCTGTCTTGCAGTAGTAATCTGGGTCAATGTCACTATGACCAACAATCCAAAATGACTAGTTTCTGTTCCGAGGGCCGGAATTTTGAAAACCCTGTGAACTTTAGAGGTACTAAAGATTACCGAAATACATCTGAACCATTAAGTGTAGGTAGCACTGAGAACACAACAAACCCTAATGACAGTCCTGCCTAATGAGTAATGAATCAATTAGAAAATGGGTGATGAGGAGTGGCTGCTGAGTGTTGAGGATGTATCTCAGGATAAATCGGGTTGGCTTGGTGGGTGCTGCACGCCTGAGCCCTTAACGGACTGGGAAGGTAGGCACCGCGGCGTGCCCGGGCAGCGGTGACGCTGTTGGGCGAGCGGCTCCTGGCCTCCTGTTAGTCCGGCGTCTCCTCCTAGAGTCATGCCGTCCGGGGACGGCAAGTCGCTGGCGAGGCAGGCGGCTGGGGGCGAGTAGAGATCGGAAGCGCGCAACAGAACACAGGGGAATCGGGGCCTGGGACGACCCAAAATCCCAGGGTGGGCCGGCCCACCGTGGGCACCCTGTAGAGATACACACCCGAGCGGCGAACATGCATTTTCGAAACTAATTTAGGAACATTTAGCTGACCAATTAAACAACTTTGTTTTAATAATATCAAATTCGTATTTGAACAACTAAGCTTGTTTAGCTTGATGGGTGGAGCAGTGTTATTATGACACGAAGCACGTATAGTGATCATAAAAGGGGGAAACTCTAAGCATATTTTTTTAGCAGAAGAGGGTTTCCCCTCCGATTTCTATTAAAGAAACCACCACGGAACCAACATGATCAATTAAACCCTAAGCATGATCAATTAAACCGTATTATGGTTGTGCCATGGCAGATTTGAAGCTGCAAACCGGAGAAATGATATTTAGCATCCATTGTTTGCTTCGAACTAAGAACTAAATTCGAGCTGAAAAGAAAGTAGAGTAACCAAGTTAAGATCTATTTTCTGGTTGAGATCAAAAAGTTGAGGAGATATGAAGTACCACCTCTCTTGTGGTGCCGTGTAGGCATCGGGGGTGTGATGGCTGTCGGTGGCGTTGAAGCAGATCTGCGACTGTAGACGGGTGCATTGGGGGATAAGTCCCATTGCGGTGGAAGAGAAGGTCGTGTGAGCGGCCCCGGCAAAGAGGACGACGACGCCGATGAAGCGAGAGGACGCGATGCAAGGCTATTGGTCCATCGCCGTGGATGAGAAACATCCATCTCTAGCAGTGGACGACGCGGTCTTGGTAGACGCTCCGGCATGGTGGAGGACGGTGGCGATGGATGTGGTGGAGGACGGCGCCGATGGATGGGGTGGCGGACGGAGGCTGGTGTGGGGATGGGGTGTTCTAGCGCGGACGGTGTATGAATGGGAAAATGGAGGGAGAGGTACGGGGAACCATGTTTTTGGGACGCGCCTGTCTGAAATATGGGAAAGTTACGAACTTAGCCCCCGTTTAAAATTTGGACGTCTCGTCGGTTGGGGATAGGACGGTAATCTCGCATCTCGCCAATATTTGCCCAGAGCGATTTCGAGCGAGGAGAGGGTGGTTGGCGCCCATGGTTGGCGCCCACGGTGTATGAACGGGGCTGACAGGTAGGGTGGTTGTGTCACGTCTGAGTGAAGTTACAAACCTGCCCCTATTGAAAATATATGCCTACATTGATTTCGGCCGAGTCGAGTTTGTTTTGCCGCCCACCGTGTATGAATGGGGAATGGAGGGAGAAACAGAGGTCTTTCGGACGAGCTTGAATCAAATGAGTTTTGCCGCCCATGTTTGCCGCCCACCGTGTTGGAATGGGCTCAGAGGCGGTCGTGTCACGTCTAATTGAAGTTACTAACCTACCCCTATTTAGAGCAGTGGAAATCGGGCCGATGGATTGTCCGTGTAATGGGTAGACAGTAATTTCCATCTCCCAAACACTTGGCTTCAGGCAGCCGACGTGGGAGTGGACATTTTGCTGCTTCTTTCGAATTTTGGGACAATAAGCATCCACGTTTACCCTAGCAACTAAAATCGAATCCATTTTGTATTCCTATATGAATCTTTATAAATAATTCTATGTGTTTTTATATATCTTCAAAAGGACGACAAAGATGTATTCCACTGTCATATATGAATATGGTTTACAAATGCCGATACTCAAATTCAGAAACTAGAATCCGATTTAAGGTGAATTTGAATATTTGGAACACTTCATGTCCAACTCAAATGTCACACGCAGCATAATGTGTACTCCCATTTACATATGTACACAAGCGATGTATCAAGATTCAAATACCGAGTCAATCAACCAAGAATGTATAGAACTAACAGACATATAAACACTTATAGAGTATATGGATCAATAATATCAACTAACATACATAAGTCAGGCCGCTGTACTTTTTTTTGCTACAACAGCATCCTTTTTTTAGCCAGCATCTTGGCCCTTTCCGATGCGTGCCACTTATGGTCCATCTATACTACTACTATTGTTGAATGCACATTCAGCCCGATTGGCATATTTGTAGGTCTGGCACAGCAATCCAAATGAAATGTCTCCGAGTCTTATCAATTAATACAGACTTGTGCTCAAATAAAATTACAAACTAAAAAACAAAAAAAAACAATTATTACATGATCTCTAAAACAAATGGTTTGATTGATTACATGAACAGACAACACAAAGGTTATTCAACTATGGAAAGAACATTTCACCTATGATTTACCAAGTAGGAATTTAATTTCCTTTTTTCCTTCAGGACCTAAACATCTGGTCAGTTGAAAGTGTGTTATATCGACTAGAGGGGGGGTGAATAGGCGATTTTTATAAATTCTTCACTGAGGAATTTGTGGGTGAGGAAATTCCTTAGCGAAGAACTACTTGCAGCGGAATAAGTACTCAAAAGTATGTATAGCAGAACACAAGCATAGTCATCATTATAAAATGAAAACAAGCACAGAGTACAGAAAGCGTAAACACAAGATAACACAGGATGAAGACAAACAGACTGAGGAAATTGAACTGAGGAAATTGAGAAAGTCTTCAGTCAAAGTCTTCAAACACAGATATGAACAATTGCACAACACAGGAATGAGGAAATGAAAGAGTTGGGGAAATAGAACCAGTTGGCTTGGTGAAGACAATGATTTGGTAGACCAGTTCCAACTGTTGTCTCAGTTGTACATCTGGTTAGAGCGGCTAGGTATTTAAACCTGAGGACACACAGTCCTGGACACCCAGTCCTGAACACACAGTCCAGGACACCCAGTCCTCACCGTATTCTCCTTGAGCTAAGGTCACACAGACCTCGCCCAATCACTCGTGGTAAGTCTTTAGGTGACTTCCGAACCTTCACAAACTCGGTCACTCGGTGATCCACAATTTCCTCTTGGATGCTCTAGACCATGACGCCTAATCGTCTGGAAGAAGGACAGTCTTCAAAGGTAACAAGCGCCAGATCCACGCAGGATCAATCTCTTCAGTGATGCTCAATCACTTTGGGTTTGTAGATGTTTGGGTTTGGGGTTTTTCCTCACTTGATGATTTTCGCTCAAAGTCCTCGGAGGATGGGATGCTCTCAAATGACAAGTGTCAGTTTCTCTCAGAGCAGCCAACCAGCTAGTGGTTGTAGGGGCGGCTATTTATAGCCTAGGGAGCAGCCCTCATGATAAGACATAAATGCCCTTCAATGATATGACCGTTAGGTGGGTAGATATTTTGGGACAGCTGGCGCATAGCACAGCAACGGTCGGAAATTTGAGGTTCAAATTCCTCAGGGCTATCATGTTCCTCACTGTGTAGGCAATCCGCACTGGCGAATTCCTAACTCCTCAGTCAGAACAAATTCCTCAGAGACCAGAAGAACTTCATCTCTGTCACTGAAGAATATGACTAAACTGTATGAGATTTCCAATGGCTTCACTCGAAGGGATTGGTAGGTGTAGGATTTTGGGTTGAGCATCACATGGAAATTTTTCCTTAGTATTTCCTCGACCCCCTTTAACAGTACGGTGTTTCCTATGACTCAAGAAAGAGAAAATGAAGCTATGAAAACAAAAGTCTTCACGCTTCATAGTCCTCAAATGAATACCAAGTCTTCAAGGTCACACCAATTTCTTCACTTTCAAAGTCTTCAGAAAGTCTTCACAAATCCAGAGTCTTCAGTCGAAGAACTTCATTTTTAGGGGTCGACTTTCTCTGTAAATATCAAACTCCTCATAGACTTATAGACCTGTGTACACTCATAAACACATTAGTCCCTTAACCTATAAGTCTTCAATACACCAAAATCACTAAGGGGCACTAGATGCACTTACATCAGTCTCAGCTTGCTTCGTTTTGAAATCCACCAAATATTTAATGGTTGTCTTGAGTACTGCTTCTGATTGTTGTTTGCTTCCTCAACATGTCAACTTCATCTCTAAGTGCAGAAGCAGAATCTCTTTCTACCACTAGTTTAGCCTCTAGAGCATCAGCAGTTGGCAATTCATAATGCACGATTGGGCCAGTGCCACTGTTGTGGGATGATGCAACGTCCATGGGGACCTCGCTCTTTGATCTTGGGCTAACATGTTTTGCCATTAAAGTTCCGATTGGATTCAGAAAAGTTGAAGTTAGCAAAACATCTCAACTGGGAGTTATAACAACAAACCAGTTAAACAAACAAGGAATTAAAGAGTTTCAATTGGATGCTGAAAAGTAGTTATTAACATCATTGTAACCCGGTGTTGCAGCAGCAAAGCAGTTAAACAAACAAGTAGATATTTAAGTTAAGGCAAACAGGTAATTCTTAACAGTAAGTATCAAACACATAGATAGGCGCAGTCTACAATATGATTAACAGGCTGTGCCATTATGTAATCAGTAGCAAACTAAATTAAGCCAAGCAACGTAATTGAACAATTTTGCAATAAGTGGCTAACTAAAATTCCGAGAAGCAGGTAACTGAACTTACGCTAGTTCTTTGTACAGGCACATTGCAACTTCTTTTTCGCTTACAAGGTTGTACGAAGGAGTCCATGGCATCAATTGCTTGGATACGCAGTCCCAATACTTCTTTCTTCCCACACTGCATGGGTAAGTCGAATGGTTAATCTGGTAAGATGGTGCGTCCTTGATATGTTATATGAGGACGTGTAGTCAGACTAGTTGTAGCCAAACACATCACACTGGCTTTTACTGTATATTTCATGCGATTACTTTTGGCATATCGAGATCTAAGCAATCTACAATAGGATGAAAAGACTGGCATCCTTCACATTATTGGCGAACTCAGTTCATAGAAACAAGCAATTCAACCATTCTGTGGGTAAATCAAAAGCGCCACTGGAATATTTTTCACTATAAAAAGGGGCGACACCACCATAGGGGCTGGTATGGGCGGCCGCCTCAGGTGGCTGGAAAGTGTGCTCGGTGAAGTAGCCCCGGTGAGCTGGGAGACGGCGTCGGTGAAGTGCACCTGATGCGGTGGAACTCGGTGTCTGTGAGGCACGTCGGTTGCGGCGGCCGACGTTGTCGGTGGACCACCCGGTGCGGTGGACGAGGGCGTAGATGAGGTAGCTCCGGTGCGGTGGTGAAGCGCGACCGTCGTCTTCGTCGTCGTCGTCCGGCACAGAGGTGGGGAACGGTGGGGAAAGAGACGAGATGAGGGGTGATTCGAGGGTTGGCGGCGAATTAGGGATTTGAGCAATCTGGGCGCGGAAGGGGACGGTGGAGAAGAGAGATTTTGTAGGGCTAGAATTGGGGCCGCCAGATATTTCAATCCGAAACGTG
>NC_057799.1:323584454-323600975 GCF_018294505.1 Triticum aestivum
TTAAGGCACCAAAGCAGCGTCCACCCCGACACGACCCTGGTCTGCCTGGTGCGCCTACATTTGAGAATGCAAAGAATCTTCTTTCATTTGCAAACGAATCTATATGTATTACCATGCCCGTGTTTTCCTTGCAATAATTAGTCATTCGAAATGAGATACTCCATCCGTTCACTTTTGTAAGTCGTTTCAGACAACTTAAAATGAACTGTTTTGCACATTGTCTGAAATGTCTTCAAGGTCTTATAAAAGTGAACAGAGGGAGTACTATAAATTAATTAATGAGGAGTTATTTGAAAAAAAATTGAAAAGGTACCCACGCTAACGTGGATTAGAGTGTGTGTCACATAATTAGTTATTTGAATTAGAGTGTGTGTCACGTAGTTAGTTATTTGAATTAGAGTGTGTGTCACGTAGCGATCTCCAATTCTAACGTGGATTTCGCATTTCACTGTATCCACGCTACTTTTTTAATACAAATTCATATGTATATGATGAACACCATGGTAGTGAGAAAACTTTTGGATGGATTCAAACATATGACCTACAAAATAGCACAACAAACTAAGTCAATGTCAACTTTTCGAAACTTAGTATGGCACGAATTCGAAATAATTACCCGTATGCCTGGTCCTCGGTTCTAATCTTACAATGTACACCGAATTGAAACATCGATATTAAGTCTCGTACTATGTACATTCAAATGTTGTTTTTAGCCTCCCCCCCCCCCGCACAAACGCTACATACTTCCTGTATCAGTCAATCTTCCTCTCCTAACCACCTTAGGAAGCTATCGGTTTCCAACACACGTTCATTATTTCTCTCCATGTTTCGATCTCTAAGTCTCTCAACTACACAACCCCTTTTTCCACTCTGTTACCAAATGTATTTACCTCACACACCCGCCATTGCACCCCATGCCGAGCTCTCTCTCTCCCCTCTCCCTCTCACCCTCTCGCGCTAAATACATGCATTGCCTATCTAGCCCCCAACCTCTCGTGCGCACGCACGCACGTTGTATATCTAGGTCACTCCCTCAAGACTGTCTCACTCTTTCTTCCGCACGGCGGGCCACACTCGCTCAATCTCGCTCTCTTTATCTGAGTCTCGTTTAACCTCGTTTTCTTTCACACACAAATGATATATCTCCCTGTTCAGGGCTCGATCGACACACTCTATACTCTCTCACGTAGATTGTCTATCTAGGTCAGTCCATCCAAGCCGCCGCCACTCTTTCGACCTCATGGAGGGCCACGCTCACTCAATCTCTCTCTCTCTCTCCGTATGTCTCGATTGACCTCGCTCTTTCTTGGACAAAAACGATATATCACCATGTTTGAGCCCAATTCGACCTATTCACATTGTATACTCTCTCACGCACATCGTCTATCTAGGTCACTCTCTCCAACCCGTCTCACTCTTTCGATCGCACGGCGACCCTATGTGATCGGTTGACCTTGCTTCCTCCCACGCACAAAACATATCTACACGCCTGTGAATGGATCATCTCTCAAGCTCTATCTTATAGCCCTCACCCTTGCCAAAAAGCTCAATCGGACAATATCTCTCCAGAGCTTATATATTTGTTCAATGAATGTTGGACCACACTCACTTTGTCTCTCTATCTATATGTCTCCCGATTGACCTCGCTTTCTCACACCGTATCTTCCACGCGTTGAAGCTACTACCTCTCCATCTCTCGCAAAGCCGGAGCTATTTACATTGCGAGGGGCACTCCAACCTTAGATTAATTTGTGTAGGCATTTATTCCGGTCGGTTTAGATTATATTTTCGTAGCATTCAGCCCACAACTACTCCAAACACCGTTGCAACCCACGCAACTCCCCTAGTTGATTTCCCTCTGGCTCGGTCATCGCTCTCTCGCACGTCCTTTCTCGCCTTCAACGTCGCACCATGGTATTATTGAAAAAACTATGTTGTTCTCTTTAATTATTATAAATAAGCTACAAAACTAAACACCGATAGTCCACTTGGAATGGAACAAATTTTGACCCACAAATTAAAGTGCTACAAACTACACACCGAGGGGCCCACATGTCATGAAACAAATTTGGACCCATATACAAATTAAAAAAATAAAGGACGAGGATCAAACATGCGACCGGGCCTTCAAGCCGCACGTCAATAGGCAACATACGTAGAATAGCAATGTTTGTTGTACCCCCTTTGTTCACATAATGTTTTTATATTACCACAGCCTAATTAATGGATAACATGTAATATTATTTTTAGTACTATTCGCCTTCACTTACTGGTGGGTTCCATGTGTTCTCTCTCTCTCCTCCCCTTCTGCGTTTAGACGCACGGGCAAACAGGAAGAACTCGCGGGCGATGTTGCCGTTGACCATATCTGGACGCGTTCACAAGTCACGGCACCAGTTTCACGTACTAGCAGCACTAGTCAGTGTGTACGTGCAATGCACGTTAATTTGGAAGTATATTAAGTGCATGCGGATATTAACTACTAAGATATTATTTGCGTGTTGTCATGTGATTAGCACTATTTTTGGCATGAAATTAACTGCACGCTAAACGTGTTGAGCGCTCGACATTGAAGCAATCTAGGTCGTTGGATGACAAGGAATACATGTGGCTTGATGACATTTTATATTTAATTTGATACGGCTCTAGCAGAACATTCAATCGATCAAACCATACATTTCGTTCAGTCTGACTCCGACTTTAAATTATACGACGATCGATAAAATAAACGGAAATGATAAACGTTCGGATTTTAAGCATGGCAATCCGAACGTTTTTCATGGCAAATTTAGATTACGCGGCGGCGGCGGCGGCGTCTCGCGGTGGGAAGCGGCTCCTCTGTCGTGCTCTGTGTGTCGTCGGGCCACTGACCGATGGCGATGGCGGCGTCTTGCGCCGTTGTTGGCGTACTCCTAGACGTTGGCCTAGCTTCAAGGAAGGCCAAAATGTTCTGGACTTCGGAGCGAGTCAACTGGCGGGAGGAGGCAACTGGCATTGGTGCAAGGAAGCGGTCGACGGCGGCCATCCATGCTGCTGAGGGGGGCACTGGCACCCGCGCGGGGACAGACGCTGTCAACGGCGCAGCGGAGACATTCGTGTGCACGGGCACCGGCACGGGCGCGCATATCAGTGCACGCGCAGGTGCATGCGCTGGCAGGTGCACGGGCGCGTGAAAGTCGGCGGGGACCTCGTGAAACCCCGTGGGATCAAGCTCGGCGACAATGTGCGGCTCCCAGCCCATCAATGCCACGGGGATGGGCACTGGCGCAGTCGGGGCGACGGGAGCTGGAACGGGAGCGGGGACAGGCGCGGCGTCTTCCCGCAAGGCCAGTTCAAGCTCGTCCCAAAGCGCCTTATGTTCTTGAGACTCCGGCTGGGTGTCTTCCTCAAGAAACTGGAACACTAAGGGCAGACCATCGTGATGTGGCATGGCGTACGTTTAGGTCAGGCTAGTTGGAGGTAGACGACAGGAGAATCGGAGAGGAAGAGAGAGGATTGTAGCGATACAGGGTAGTGCGGGGTTGATTTTAAACTGCGGCGCCGGCGACATTAAAAGTGGGAGCAGTTGGGACGATGGTGGGCGGCGGAGCCTGGTCAAAGGGCTCGCCTCCCGGTGAGCCTGCACAGCGGTCTGCTCACACGCCTCCCTGACAGCCGGCGTAGCGGTCTGCTCGCACGCCTCCTGTCGACTCACACGCTTGCTCGGACGGCACCTGCCGATGAGAAGCGGGGACTCGTGGCGGCACGTAAACGCCCACGGTTTCAATAGTGAAAGCGTTCGCCTTAACGTGATAGGTCTTTGTTCCAAAATACCTTGGCTCTTCATTTGTGCAACTTGTCATAAGCAGCTTGGCTCAAATTGAAGAAAAAACTTACGAAGTAATATTTGTGCCATATCATGTGACCATTCTTAGTTTCAAGAATTTATGCTCACTTTTGGATTTTCTGAAATTTAAGATCCAGGATTCGAAACAATATCATAACCTGCATCATGCAATAAATTTTCAAGCCGTACATCTGTCCTGTTGTATTTCTTAAGAAAGGATTTGGTCAAACATTTTGCTTAGTTAGACTTCAGACAAGTTATATATGCAGAGTAAAAGGATAATCCCTCCGTACCAGTGCATTGCCTGATATATTAACTCAAGTACTAGGCACAAACAAACGGGCTCAATTCTGTGCTCATCCTGGTGTAGTAGTAGTAGTACTAGGCAATGCAGTTGACGGGTGACCTTGACGAGCGGCGACCGAGGGAGTTGAACCGTGCTCGGCACGGTAGGTAACGTTGTCTAGTTACTAAAGCATCCCTCCGTTGTTCATCGGTAGTCATTATGGACCGGGGACATGAGGGGAATTTCCTAGGGCTGGAATTCTGGCCGCCAGATATTTCTACTTGAAACGCTGAGGCTCGACTGGTTGGGGTTGCCTAATGTGCGTACCATGCACGCCACCGAAGGACACGAGCCCGTTTTTTAGGATCAACACGAGCCAAGGTCTGGCTGGTACGCCGTTGGGTCCTACCATTCGAGAATACAAAAGGAACCTTTTAAATTGCCGAACGAATCTATGTGTATTACAATACCCGTATTTTCCTTGCAAATACTAATCTCAACGTGGTAATTGATTTATGACGAGTTGTTGAATTAGAGTGAGTTTGTGATATAGTGATCTCAACGTGGATTTCACATTTCATGGTATCCCTAGTAAGTTTTCCAATGCAAATTCAATTTTAAAAGATGAACAATATGGAGGTGAGAAAACTTTGTATGTATCAAGCATATGACCACACACACAGAGAGACACACACGCACGAACACAACAATAAGGATAGTGCATCTATTTTTTCCAAACCATGCATGTATGACACGAATTCAAAAATACTCCTTCTATTCCTAAATATTAGTCTTTTAGAGAGTTCAACAAGTGACTACATACGGAGCAAAATGAGTGGATCTAGACTCTAAAATATGTCTATATACATCCGTATGTGCCAGTCCATTTGAAGCCTCTAAAAAGACTAATATTTAGGAACGAAGGGAGTAAAATGTAAGACATCCATGGTCCTCAGTTCAATATTTAAAATGAACATGAAACTGAAACATGAATATTAAGTCTAGTACTACAGTACATGCAAATGTTGTGTTTAGGCGGAGCTATGATTGTCGGGGGTCAACCCCTCGACCTTAGATAAAATTGTGGAGCTCTGTTTAGGGTTGTTTAGATTATATTTGTCCCCACCCTCCCAACCACCGATTGGTTGTGCACCCCCACCCCTCCTCCCCGGGAGAATATCATGTGCCCCCATACCTTAGATGCTATATGCCGATACGAGTTGCTTGGAGCTTGTAGATCTGAGATATAGCAGCTCACATGATGTGTCTTAATATTTTTCCAGGAAACCTTGATGAGTTTGAGAATTGCACACAATTTGTACAAAAACTACTTAGATGCCCTTTGATCCCATATCCAACGACCTCGAAGCTCGTATCACCGTAGCATCTAAGATGAAGGAGGACATCATATTCTTCTGTATATAAGAATATCATGTGCTACCACACCTTAGATGCTTTGGTGATACAAGCTCTTCGGAGGCGTTGGATTTGTGACCCAACACCTCCTCAGTGGATTGAATGGTTTTTTGCAGAAAAGCCCCAAAAGAGTTCAGCCACTGCTTACAAGCACAAAGACTGCTCAGATGCCATTGGATCTCAGATCAAATGACCTCCAAGATCGTATCACCGTAGCATCCAAGCTGCGATAGCACCTTATGTTTTCTCGCACGGGAGAGTATGAGGTGCTCCCGCACCGTAGATTCTATGGTGATACGAGTTCACTGAGACCTAACGGCCCACAGTAGGAGGTTTGAATGTTTTTGCAATATACGGCTGATAGAGTTTGGGAAATGCGCAGAAAGTACAAGTACTACGCATGTGCCATCTGATCACTGATCATACGACCTAGATGCTCATATCACCGTAGCGGGTAATTAAGCTACGGGGAGCACCTAATATGAGCACTGGGGAGCCATTGGATCGAAGATGCAGCGGCACACACGAGGCCTGAATGTTTTATTTGCAAAAAAACCTTTGGAGAGTTTGGAAATTGCGCATAATTACAAAGACTACCCCCAAGCCATTGGATCTCACTTCCAACGGTGTAAAAACTCGTATCACCATAGTATCTAAGCTGCGGGGTGATGTGATATTCTATGCCGCTATCATTTTTGTTCGTAAACTTGCAAAATACGTGTAACTCATGCCGTTACTTGTCTAACCGCGCAAAGTGTTTGTTCAAAAAAACCATCCTACACTGAAATATCGGAACAACACACTGGGGTCCCACTTGTCATTAATCAAATTTGGACCTAAAACTAACAAATCTGAAAGACGAGATTCAAACTGGCAACCTGGACTACAAAGCGTAAGTCGATAGCCTAAAAAACGAATGGTTGTTGGCTTTGTCCCATAACTTGATTTTATACAGTACTTGCGTTGAGTAGAGTAGAGGGAGTGCCTCGTCAACACGTGCATGACCGTTGTCTCACTTACTGGTGGGTCCCAGGTCTGCGATCTCAATCTCCCTTCTCTCCATCGTCTAACCTTTGCACGGGCACACACGAAGAGCAGCGCTAACTTGCCGTGGTGTTATTACAACTAAAAAAAGCTTGGAAAATAGAAGAATCGCCTAGAACAAGAGACGTTGTGGCTGGTCGAGATGGAGCTAACCACATCTATCCTCCGTGCCACATTTGCATGATGAAGCTGTGTGGCTAGTGGGGTGTTTTCGACCGACTGGTTGGGTCCCGAGGTCGAACCATAGGTACTACGTCTGATACAGTATATTTTTACACGCACATTTTTCCTCCATGCCAAGACGTGGCACACCCTACCGCGCGGTTTTGGGGTCCTCCCGGGTGGTGCACGCATATATTCTTCCTGACGTTAGACGCCCTACCGCGCGTTTTTTGGGTCCTCCTCGGTCGTAGCGCCGAAGCAAGTAAATGAGTCGTCAAATCACGAAAGACCACCTTTCCCGCCGAGTACATCAGTGAAGCACGGTGGCTAGCTAGTTGGGCTAGTTCGACCGATTAGCTAGGTCGCCGCCACATTTGTTTTTTCACCCCTTTTTTTATCTACTTGCCGGCAGGTAAATTTAAATATCCACCGCGGCGTTGCTCTGGTGTTTGGGTGCGGCAGGATTTTTAATTTTTTGATTGACGGGAGCAGGCACGGCAGGATTTTTAATTTTTTGATTGATAGGAGCAGGCGCGGCAGCAATTAGGCACGATGACTCCGCCTGTAAAAACCCACTGCTCCCTGATGTGAGAAGTCGTCGACTGGTGTTTTACCGTGGTGAAAACCAAAAGATTCCCCACTCCCTCCGCCTTCCCGTAGATTGCATTGCCTTTCAGCCGTTTCGCCCCCTTTGCTTCCTCTCCCCATTGCTTCTACCTGGTGCCATGGCGGCGCAGCAGATCACGGAGTCCGAGGTGAGGCCCCTGACACAGGAGCTCCATGCCAAGGATGCGGAGCTCAGGGCCAAGGACGTGGAGCTCCGTGAGCTCAAGGAGGAGAGGAGTGCCATGCTCCTCCGTTATGTGCGGGAGTTCACGGAGCTTCAAAAGCGGCAGGCGTCCACCACAAAGATGCTCGAGGCATCGGCGGCGTTGCTGCAGAAAGCGGGAGATATGATAGGCCGTCAGGGGAGCCGGCTGGAGCGCGAGCGGGCCGATCGTGACGAGGTCCAAGATCGCCTCAGCCACTTGGTGAACCAAGTTGCCACACACGTGTTGCGGCTGCGCGATGCCTACCGTCATGCCAGCGCGATGATGCCGGCCGTCGGGCTAAACCCGTTCGACCACCCGGTCGACTTCAATGAGCTGCGGCTTCCTGACCTGGTCTCCTTCTTCACCTATATCTCCGAGGAGCTGAGCCGTCTCCGCGCGATGGTGGGGGCTGAGCTGGACAAGGAGGGGTTGCAGGCTGCCGTCACCGTTGTCGGGCGAATCCTTTCAGGGCTCCGTCACCGGAATCCATTCGTGCCATTGGACGCCGTCTTTGACGAGCTGGCTCCCGTCGACCGGGAGCGGGCTCTGCGGGCGGTTGCACCCTACATCACCAACATCATGCGCCTCGAGAAGCAGAGGGACTTCGGTGGTGTTTAGGTGCCCTCTGCATGGGCATGTCCATGTCTCGGCGCAACATGACCGTTGGATCAAACTCAGACGGTGCAGATCAGTCACTGTAGCACAAAGCGTGTGGGTGTGTTTGGTTGCATTCTCATCTCAATATAGTTGTTTCCTCTTCGTGTATTTTTGTCAACCTACTAGTGTGGACTCATGCACCCTTCATGCACTCTGCCAAACACCCAAAAGTGGGTCGAGAAGGGAACTTTTGCTCCCATCCCGTGCACCCTTCATACACCCTGCCTAACACTATTCATGCTTCATATGGTTCATGTTTCGTGGAGTACTGTAGCACTGTACTCTCTGTGCGTTGTGGACCTAGTTCTATTAACATTGATCTCACCGTTCATTCTCGACTGGACAGTCGAAAAAGCGGTACTATGTTACATATAGGAGTAGTTGACATGCGCACAACATCATTTATTATCGTCATATCTTACTACACTAGCAACAAGATTGTGTAGTACTGACGTATGAACCACTGCACATGCCTAGTAGTAGGAGCACTGTGTATGTTCAAGTGGCTGTTGTGTTTCGCACTCCTCCGTCGTAAGAGTGGAAACGCTTGTTGTAATCATTTTTTTCTTCAGAAAAACAGTGGACACGCTCTACCGTGCGGATCCTCCTCCAGCCATGCACTAAATTACTCACTTTCGCCGACGTGTGGGACAGCCAGCACCTGGGTCCACCAGCCATGCACTAAATTACTCCGTAGTAGAGTGACGGTAGACTACCCCGATCGAACCGCCACAGTAATGCCCAATGAGCCGTCAAATCACAAAACCCCCTCCTTTCCAGCAGTAAGTTGGACGGATGAAGCAACCATCATTTCACTCTTCTCTCTCAGCTTCCTCTCTTGAAGAAAACCCCCACTCGCTTCGCTTCTCCCTCATCTCGTTCCTCCTTTCACTCTTCTCTCTTAGCTTCCTCTCTTGGATGGACGCCGGAGCACCGGCCGACGTGATGTCTATGGCTCTGGCCAAAACCGTCGAGGCTCATGGTACGAAGAAGCGCAAGCACCCTGCCGAGACTACCGCAGACAAGCTCAAAGCCATCGCCCTGTCCAAGCCCCCCTCTCCGGGATCCCTCATTAAGCAAGTCCGGGTAATGTCTCTTGTTGACGATCTTTTTCTCAATCTTGATCGTGTTTTTCATCTAACACGCAATACTAGTACTGGTAGTACAACTTTCTGGGTGATCTTGCATGTGATTTTAGTGTGCCAAATGACGGTTCTAAATTCCTCTTTTGACCAAAACATGCGAGAGGTTGACACTGATTTCTTATAGATTACTTTCAACTACTCCCTCTGTCCCAAATTTCTTGTCTTAGATTTGTCTACATACGGATGTATCTAATACTAAAATGTGACTTGATACATCCGTATCTAGACAAATCTAAGACAAGAATTTTGGGACGGAGGGAGTACTTTATGAACATCAATGCTACCTTTTAAGAGGGTATATTTGCCTCAGTAACTTGTGTTATGGGTATTGCATGTAATCCCTCTGCTCTCATGCCTTTGAAGACATGTTCTAGTGTCTTTGTTCACTCATTTTTGTGCGCATATGTAGTCATATATGGAGTATAATATCAAAAATCATCTTATATTTCTGAACAGAGGTAGTAATAAAATATGGTTTCTGTTTGAGTTAGAACCAGGTCCGTGGTGGAGATGAAGTTCTCAACGTCATGCCGTGTGAACTAGAAGACCTGATGATGAGTTCTACTGCTGAACTATCCAGCTGCTGTGTCCTTGTCGCCACGTGTCCTGAACTAGTATTTTCCTGTAGCATTGTTGTCAGGCGTGTTCTCGAGGCTGTACTTGACCACAACAATTTCCTGGTTGTGCCTTCGATTACGAAGGGTGTGGTTCTTGTAAAGCTTCCCAACAAATCTGATGCGGCCTGTCTTCATCATCATGTTTATGAGTGGAAAGACCACTCTGTTAGGTTCTCCAAGGTTGACAAGATGGTGATGGTGCATGTAGACATCTCACACGAAGTCCATGGCCTAGTCAGTTATGCGGGGTTCATCCCGTAGGTCGGTGGCAAGAAATAGTCTGCAGAGTTTAGTTAGTGCAACTTTGCTTGTCTGTAGTAAGTACTATTGTTCAGTACTTGATTTGTGTTTGTGAACCCTGTATTGTTTATTAGTACTGCCGCTTTTGGTGTGTGAACGGTCCATGTTAATGTCTATGTTAATGTCTGTCCACTCAATTCAGTCTGTATATTTTGAAGTATCCAGATCATATTTTTTGTGAGGACGGTTTATCAATTATGGTTACACTCCAATATCTGTATGCATTGCAGGGTTTATCGCACCCACCAGGATTTCCAGTCCCATGGATGATTGGTCCATACGATTTGTCACGACCTTTGGACTGTCCTGCTTGTGGGAGTAGGTGGGGCCCCTGCATGCCACGCGTAGTTGGACGATCAATCTTCTGTTTAGTACTTCAACATAGTGATTTCCTGGTAAGGATTCACTCGTGTCACATCAAGTAAATCTTATTGATTTACTGTCTAAATCTTATTGATTTAATGTCATGTTTTCTTTCTTTTCCTGCAATTTTACGATGCAGGTTTTGCCATGTGACATTCATCACAGAATAAACCATTTGGTTTGCTCTACGATGGCTATTTTTGCAGGTTTCACTTCTTATGTCGTGTCAGTAACGAAGGCACTATCCATCACTTATATTACTGGAAAAAATTGGATTAGTCTGTTGTCTGAGTACAAGCTGAATCCCTATGATGAACTGCAGTTTGGTTTAACAAAAACGCCACAATTAGTCCTTCTCGCGTTTAAAAGAAATGAAGAAAAAAACTGGATCATGGTCACGGATCCTAGTCAAGTTAGAAAGCTGGTCATAGCAGACCAGACACGATCGCCGCTGTCTCGCACAGATCGAGCACCGGCAGTTGCTCTAGCGTTGACAGCGGCAGTAGCTCAGTCTGATCCAGCTGAGGATTGGGCACCGACCATGTCAGCGGATCAGTCTGATCTACCGGAGGATCGGGCATCGACACCGGCACCTGCTCCGACACCGGCACCAGCTCTACAAGGAGCACCATCTCCGGCAGCAGCAGCGGCTTTGGCACCTGCACCAACACTTGCACTTGCATCTGCTCCGGCCCGTGCAGTTGCACCGGCAACAGACTGGGCTGCATTTCGCACTTCATATACCAAAGTCCTTACAAAAACCGACATGTCCACCTTCTTGGTAAGCATTGGCCGCCCAAGTGCTTCGTTCTTTTTTCTTTCCATGTTGTTTCACATGATTCACTGTGTTGATCTAACTGTTTGGGTATGTCTTCTTGTTTGCAAACAGAGAATTCCTAGAGCAACAAGGGAGTCATTCAACAATCCAGGTGACAGCGGCCAAGTTTCTCTTACCATGCGCAGCCTTGTGTGAATGAACCTGCTCAATATACCGTAAGTACAAAGGATGGTCACATGATGATTGATGCTAAAGGATGGTCAAGGTTCAAATCTAAATCATATCTTGCGGTAGGGGATGATGTCAAAATCGAACTTTCTCGGCAAGGAGAGCTGGTCCAAATCAACCTTGATATTCTTCAGTAGCAGCACGCAACTGCCGAACTGATCTATCCTCCGAGAGATTTTGATGTAATAATCTGGCATGGTGAAACAAGTGTCCTGTGTGTATACGTAGTACGACAGTATTATTTATCACATGGTATATCGTTGATAGAATTGCGACTCTGATTGCTGGTTAGGAACTGTCGTTCGATTTCATTCCAACAACTGTCGTGCTTTATTCAATTTTGTGTATTCGCCTTGCGACAGCATCTAAAACCAGCGCTGTACCGATCACTTGCAATATGAAAAGCGCTGAGGTAGAACACATGGCCCCCCAAACATGCAGGGTCGGCCTGCGGCCCAAAGTCCAGAACCGTGAGCCTATCTGAGTATTATATTCTCAGCTGAACCCCCATAAAAAAAGCTGAACCCCCATAATGCCCGTGCATTGCAGAGGGAGTATATTTCTCGGCAAGGTGAGCCTATGATATAAAAGATTTGTATATTTCTTTACAGAGGGAGTATCTCTCTGTCAAAAAATATATTTACGTGTAACTAGTTACTCCTGTCTTTCTACTTCCTTTCGCTGATATGTGGGGCAACCGGCAAAGGGGTCCACGTGCCATATGCACAAATTAGAGTGCACAACTTCACGGTAGACACACCCCGGTCGTAGCGCCGCGGTAATGCCCAATGAGCCGTCAAATCACAACCCCCCCTTTCCAGCTTTAGCAGTAAGCTGGACGGACGAAGCGGCAATATTTCATTGGGCCTGAATCCCCTTCTCCCTCGTCTGCTTGTTCCGAGAAAACCCCCTCTCGGCGATTGCATAGGGTTTTCTCATGGAGAACCAGGTACGAATTCTTCATCCATCCCCGATAAATCCAAGTCCCTTGGTCGCAGGTAATCCTAGGATGGCACCCGCCGCCGTTCATGCATTTTTCTTCCTACTGAATCTAGTGTGTTTCATTTGCAGTGCCCAAAGTGCGAGTACCCTACAGGTTTCTGCTCCCTCGGCGAGACGCCACACTTGTTCCTTCTCATCCTAACACAGCATTTTGAAACGCGCACAGTATGTTCCTAGAATCCTCTTTTCTATCCGGGAGGGTGGGGGTTTTTTGAACATGCTGTGTTCTCATATTATTTTTCCTGCAGTGTATTATTTGCTCTGCCAGAAAAAATGTACTCAAGATGCTCGGCCTTCCCATAACTGAATACACTAGTTTAATGGTCACAGTGAAGACAAGCCATGGATAGAAGTTTCGAGTTGGGTTCATGAACCAAGAAGATCGCTGCTTTTTTTATGGCCGAACTTGGATAAACTTTCTCAAGTGTTACGGACTGAAAGTTGGCGCACGAATGTTGATGGAAATAGCAGAACCTGGTCTCATCTTCACTGCGATCTTCCACCCCGATGTCATTCCAATTTTTCATCCATGTTAGTTTTGTATCTGGTTCTTGCTTGTTGCCTCGATTACTTCTTAATCCACCTATTATGTCTAACTAATCACAATTTAACTTTAGAAGTAGCAACGAATCTCTCACGAAGATGCTACTTCTAACTAATATTTTCTTATAATTGGTGGCACGTGTAGGTTTTTTCAGAGTTAAGCAGTCTGCTCGTTTGTTACTCTGTAATAACTCGGCTATTACTAATGGCACTGAAGTTGACTGGATCGACATCCACAAGTTCCTACACTTTATTGATCGTCTTGAGGTCCTTGTGGGGCATTTCAATGGTGGAAGGCCACATGGGATATGTGTGCCACTGCTGCACTCGTTGAACAGGTCCAACTGTGTCGAGAAACTTATGGTACAAGTTGTTTTCTGTTATATATGTTGTTCATAAACTATTGCTTATACACAGTTTTACAGTTGTGATCTTCTTGAAACAGGAACTGCCGAGTTCTATTGTTCCTATACAGATGCCTGACCATGGCCGGGTCAGACTTGCCCTTGGTCACAACATGATGTTTATGTCGACCTACTCAATTCCCCTTGGAGGTGAAAAGATACTTATTCATGGGTGGTCTCAAATAATGAAGGCCCGTCCATCTTGGAGAATAGGACAGAAGATTACGTTCATGCTTTTCCATGGCTCTAAAGTGAATATCTTGTTTATTGACCACGTTGCGAGATGAAGCCGCTTTCAGAAGGTTGTGGATGCGCGGGGTGGCGCCTGGGCCTTGTTCTGGGGCTTGGCGGCCTCACCCTTGGTTAACTGTAGGCAAAGTAGCACTGTTCGAGGCGTGCTTTGTACGGTTGAACCTGTATAAGTACTCATACTACTTTCAGCTTTGGTTGTTAAGTGCCCCTGCTGGTTTCAGTTAAGGTTGTTAAGTACTCCTGCTGCTTTTACAGTCTGTCGTGTTTCTTCAGTCCTGTCTTCCTCCAGCCGCCAAAACCAAACCAGCGCCGGCGGGGCCGCCTGCTTCCGCCTCCCACGGCTGGCTGCGCCTCAGCGCACGCATCGCCGCCCCACCGTCTCCTAAATCGTTAACGTCGACGTCCTCCGCGCGCTTTGGTGCGCTCGCCGCGGCGCCGCCCTCTCGCGTTGTCAACATGGTCAACAAACAACAGGAATCGGCAGAAGTACGTGGAGAGGATGACAGTAGGGGCCCACCACGTCAGCGTATGGAAAAATAAAATGCTTCCTCCTAGTGTTTTCCTGACATTTGGGACCCATGACATTGTGAGCGTATATAGTCAATAGACAAGAGAACAACACAAGATCGGCTGACACCTGGGACGTAGCTACTCGAGCAGTATTTTTTTGTTTGGTATTGTTGAGACGGAGCAGGGTTTGAACTGGGCTGTGGCCCGTCTAGTCCAGGCTTATATTTTATGTTCACCATGTGACCAGCCCAGCTATTTTTTCTTTGTGAAAATGAGCCCAGTTTATTTTTTCTGAAGAATACCCAATCCAGTCCTACTTATTTTTCTACGCCCTGATGGGCTGCAACTCTTTCAAGACGCCTGCAAATCTTGAAAGTAATATGAAATGGGTTGTAAATATTAAAACAGATGACAGATTGGCAATTACTTTATAATTTCTGAATTTTTTCACATTTTCAGAATCCTATTTCACTGGGCATTAACCTAATTTAAATATATCTTCAAAGTACTTTAAATCTGGCTCGACATTTCGGTATTAAAAATAGTTTGGAACCCACAGAAATATGCGAAATTGGCCCTGGCCAACCAAAAAAACGACTGCAATAAATTGCATAAGAAGTTGCCATGAGCTATATATAAATTATTAAAAAAAAGAGGGAGTGGTCTGACTTGTGGGCCTGTTTAGTTGACGCGTATGCAAGATTTTTTTAGTTATTATATACGTCAACAAACGATTCTAGCAGACGTAACCGTTGGATGTCAATCCAACGGCCGTCGTGTTTCTTCAATCTCTGATCTTCTTGCTCCAGCCGCCAAAGCAGTGCCGGCGGGCCCGCCTACTCCCGCCTCCCGTGGCCGGCTGTGCTGCCGCGCAGGCCTCAGCGCCCCCTACTACTCCCACCTCTCGCCAGGGCATCCCTCTACTCACCCACACCCCCTGTTATTCTGCGGCGACGGCAGCCTCACACCGCAGCCGAACCGGTGAACCCTCGTACTCCTCTCCGCGCGGGCTTCCACTGCCGCGTCTTCCCCGGCTCCGCGTCGTCCACCGCCGTGGTGCTCTCGGCGCGGCGTGGTCAATGTGGTCAACGACCGACTTCCATCGGAAGAGTACTGTACGTGGAGAGGCTGACAGCTGGGTCCACGGCAGCCGCAAGGAAGTGCCTCCTTATTACGCGGAAAATAATTATTCCTCCACCTGACAGCAGGGACCCACCGGACGAGCCACCAGTATTTCGTGAAAAAAAAACATTTCCCCCTGACTGCTGGGACCCACAGGACGGGCCACCGTATTTCGCGAAAAAAATGTTCCCCCTGCTATGAGCTTGGACCCACCGGAAGTGCCTCCTTATTACGCACAAAAAAATGAATACCCCCTGCTAGCTGGGATCCACCTTGGTGGGAGGCTGACTTGTGGGCCTACTAAGTTGACTGGGACGGAGGCCTTTGTCAACTTTAGTTAATATATGAACGATTCTAGCTCCAGTGACCGTACGATGTCCATCCAACGGTCGTAGTGCTTCTTCAACCTCTGGTCTTCTTGCTCCAGCCGCCCAAAGCAGCGCCGGTCGTGCCGCCTGCTCCTGCCGCCCGTGGCCAGCTGTGATGCCGCGGAGGCCTCACCGCCCCCTACTACTCCCACCGCTGGTCAGGCCATCCCTCTACGCACCCACACCCCCTATTATTCTACGGCGACGGCAGCCTCACACCGCAGCCGAACGAGTGAACCTTCATACTCCTCTATGTGTGGGCATCCACTGCCGCCTCTTCCCCGGCTCCGTGTCGTCCCCTTCCTAGACCTCACCGTCGTCCACCGCCCTGGTGCTCTCGGCGCGGCGTGGTCAACGTGGTCAAGGAATGGCTTCCATCGGACGTGGACTGTACGTGGAGAGGCTGACAGCTGGGTCCACGGCCGCAGCAAGGAAGTGCCTCCTTATTACGCGCAAAATAATTATTCCTCCACCTGCAGCGGGGACCCACCGGACGGGCCACCGTATTTCGCAAAAAAACGTTCCCCCTGACTGCTGGGACCCACCAGCTACATCTTCGCACGCAAGGAAGTGCGTCCGAAAAAAAATGATTCGCCCCCCTGACTGCTGGGACCCACCAGCTACATCTTCGCACGCAAGGAAGTGCGTCCGAAAAAAAACGATTCGCCCCCCTGACTGCTGGGACC
>NC_057799.1:323601267-323602062 GCF_018294505.1 Triticum aestivum
CTGACTGTTGGGACCCATCAGCTACACCTTCGCACGCAAGAAGTGCGTCCGGGCAAAAAAAACGATTCGCCCCCCTGACTGCTGGGACCCACCAGCTACATCTTCGCGGGCAAGGAAGTGCCTGACAGTCGGGACCCACCTGGTTGAAGCGTACGTAGCGTTGTCATTCTGGTCGCGAACGTGTACGTACATATATACTGGTCGATGTAGAGGCGCGCACGTGTCATAGTAGAGGCGCGTACGTGTCGTAGTAGAGGCGCGCACGTAGCATGTACACGTACGTACAACGGCCAGGCTGCAAGAAACAAAATACGGCCACGTACGTACATACGGGCAGGGTCTCGAACGCCTACTCACGCATACGTACGGCCAGGGCTCGTGTACATGGCTGGGTCGGAACGAAGAAACAGCATTGTTGTCATGTTCATGGGGAGGCAACGGAATGCGTCGTGTTCATGGGGAGGCAACGGAATGCGTCGTGTTCATCGGGAGGCAATGGAATGTGTGGGAGCCAACCGGCTGGGTCGGAACAGAATGCGTGGTCGTGTTCATCGGGAGGGCTTGGACGGAACAGGCGATGGAAACGAGGCCTGGCGTACCGCAAAACGGAGGAAACGGACCTCCTACGTTCGGAACGGGGTCCTGTTGATCGGGAGGGGTGTGGCGTACCGCAAAACGGAGGAAACGGACCTCCTACGGTCGAAACGGGGGTCCTGTTGATCGGGAGGGCTGTGGCGTACCGCAAAATGGACGAAACGGACCTCCTACGGTCGAAACGGGGGTCCTGTTGATCAG